>NC_072769.1:18136573-18407973 GCF_022539595.1 Amphiprion ocellaris | reverse complement strand
GCACACTTTTATTTTCCCTAATCTTTTTTCAACAAATGTGATTGTTTGGATTTCTGTGTGTAAGCAGACAAAGACAAAGAATAACCTGACCAGGTGCATGAAATATTGCCCTCTCCTGGACTTCTGTTGTCTTTTAGGTGTTCCAACAGGTTCTTATACAGAACACAGTCAGAGGTGAGTTCCTCAAGCGTTCACCCATAAAACATAAAATAGCTCAACTTAATATATCAGCAAAATAATTAGAATAAAAATAAAACTAAGTTTTCTTAAAAATAAAAATAAATAAATATGCCTTTCATACTTCAAAAATAATGTTATGTTTATCGTAGAATGATCGAACAGCTATATTTAATCAACAATTTTTTAAAAAGGGCAAAAAAGTATCCTATTGTGGCCCTCCAATCTTGGGGAGGTGTAATTGCTCAAAACCCTTTTTCATTTCAAAAAAAGAAAAAACATTCTCTCTGCCGGTGCATACCTCCTCTGGTTTTAATACCTTCTTGCAGAATATAATTAGAATTGCCCCCTGGGGATAAAATAAAGTTTTCTGAATATAAAGGTGAACGAGATAAAGAAATATGCACAGCAGTTAAACATTGTTCCCAGTCGAATCATAGCTTTTGAAGGTTCAAACAGTCCCAGGAAGAGTGGAGCAGAGTTTCTGATTTCAATTCACAGTTGATGCACATATCTGAGGCCTTAAAATCAGTAATATTATCTTCATTATAGTAAAATCACTTTGTACAGCATAAGACATAGAGAGAAATTTTTGAAAAAAACTTCTCCCACAAATGCTTCCTGGTGCAGTTGACTTGTTACCAGTTGTTACAAGCATCAAGACGGTGCAGCTCATGCATTAGAATATATTCATGTTTTAATGCTATTTATCGCTTTGTGTTAGTGTTAAAGCAACCATAGTGTTTGAAAACCCTGAGTTTTAACCTGTTTGACTCATTATGACTCTTTTCTGTTGCATTCATTTTCTAACAACCATGTTTATTTTCATTCCTGAAACAGTTTAAAATAGTTTTTTTTCATTCAGTAGACAGAATATTTTCTGCCCGTACGGTTAGAGGAGGTTTTGATGATTTAAGAATCACACTCACAACAGCCCTAAGTGATTTTAGAAAATGCTTTGTAGTATTTTCCATTTATTTTTCTGATTCTGATATCTGCAAAGCACTACACCTGCTGTTTTTCATAACAGGCTCTTCACTACACTTGATAGCTGGAAAAGCTAACAAGTGTGCTTTGTGAAAACTATGGCAGCAGCAGTGTATTTCAAAAATAAACAGCTCTGCTGCTGGGCAAAAAGGAATATGTGACATTCTAAAATCCTCATGATGTCATAACCAGGTACAATTATGATGTCACTTCTGACATCAGTGGAACTCATCAGCCAGCAGCATAAATAGAGCAGATTCAGTCAACTCAGGCATTTGCCACAGAGTCCCAGTCAAGTACGACAACGAAAGACAACGAACCTCTACGCTACAGACGCAACATTACCAACAATCTTCAGAGTGTCTTTGCTTTTGCATCATGGCTCAAAGAATCAATCACAAACGGAAACAAAGATATGCTACCAATCCTCACCATGGTGGCCAAAACCAAGCCCAAGAACTGGCTGAGCTGCAAAAAGCCCTGGAGGCATCCCAGGCTGAACACCAGCAGCTGATGGAGCACAATCAGCACGTGAAAGAGCGCATCAACATGCTTGTGAATGACAACCAGAAGATCAGCGAGAAACTGAAGCTGAGCAACAAACTGGTTGGCATTAAGGACGCTCTTGTGCTAAACAGGGAAGGTTTACTTAAAGAGCTGAACAACCTGCTCAACGCTGAGAGGCAAAGATTCATCAAATTCAGCCAGACCAAGGATCAAGAGCTGAATCGGCTGAAGGAACAGCTCAAAGAGAGAGAAGAAGAAATAGTGAGACTACAGAACCAAGAGGAGGTGAAGGAGGCAGTGCAGGACCCAGAACACCTGGAGGAAGACAGTACTGAACTGCAAAATACAACGGTTGTGGAACAACAACTGCAGGAAGAAAAAAACCTACCAGAAGAGGAAAAAGTGCAGGAAGAGGAACTGCAAGAAGAAAACAAACTGCAGGAAGAAAATAACCTGCCGGAAGAGGAAAAAGTGCAGGAAGAGGAACTGCAAGAAGAAAACAAACTGCAGGAAGAAAATAACCTGCCGGAAGAGGAAAAAGTGCAGGAAGAGGAACTGCAAGAAGAAAACAAACTGCAGGAAGAAAATAACCTGCCGGAAGAGGAAAAAGTGCAGGAAGAGGAACTGCAAGAAGAAAACAAACTGCAGGAAGAAAATAACCTGCCGGAAGAGGAAAAAGTGCAGGAAGAGGAACTGCAAGAAGAAAACAAACTGCAGGAAGAAAATAACCTGCCGGAAGAGGAAAAAGTGCAGGAAGAGGAACTGCAAGAAGAAAACAAACTGCAGGAAGAAAATAACCTGCCAGGAGAGGAAAAAGTGCAGGAAGACCACAAACTGCCAGATGAAGACAAAGATTTACAAGAGGAGATAAAAGAAATTGAGGAGGAACAGGGAACCCCAGAGATGGACAGCCAAGAGCCTGTCAAAAAGAAGAAAAACAAGGGATTCTTTGGATTCTTCAAAAGGCTGTTGACAGGAAAGACAGAGGAAGAGAAAAGGCGCAAAAAAGAAAAACAAGAGAAACGTGGCTGCTGGAGTTGGTTGCATTGAAGTGTGACGATGACAGCAAGTCTGAGGAGGCGTCTCTCTCATCATGCTCTCCTCTCTATCGTCTCCTCATCCTTTCTCTATCCCCATCTCTCCATCCTCTCCTCCTCTTCCTCATCCCTCTTCTTCTCCATCCTCTCCATCCTCTCCATCCTCTCCCTCATCCCTCTTCTTCTTCTCCAAGATCCCACCACCTACTTTTCTCTCCATTACCCTCCCATCTCTCACTGTCCTTCCACCCTCTTTCTCTCTCTCAAAAACATTAAAAAACAAATAAAAAAAGAAGAAAAAAATAACTAACTATAGTTGTTTGAAAGTAAGAGCAATATCACTTCAAAAGAAATTATATTTCTGCATGTTTCTGCTTCTCTGAACAAACACAACATACAACTCCATCACATTCTACCTGTTGTTGTTGTTGTTGTTCAAAAGACAATTCACTTCATGCAGTTTGTTGGTTGAACAAAATTTCATTACATTTTAATAACTCAAAAAGGTTGATGCAAACAGGCATGTTATTTTGTTGTTTTTATTTATTTTTCAAACATTCCAAAGATTATTTTCTAGAGTGGATGGTGCTCAGAGTTACAGCCAAATATAGAATTTCATTATTAAAATATTTCATGATTATCCAACTATTACATGTTTGTGGGTCAGTCGCTGTTATTTAAAACAGTGGTGTCATTGCATCATCGCAGATTTCATTGTTATTTTAGACCCAAAACTGAGTTCTCTAAAATAGTTTTGGATGAATTTGAGAATTGACAAAACTTTCACACCCATGAGACTGAGTGGAGAAATGTATTGTCCTTTTATTAATATTAACCTTTTCTTTGTCATCTCCTCCTCATAGTAGTTGGAGTTGGGATGGATAACAACTAGTTCCACTACTATGCAGAGGAGATGACCACAAAAGTTTATTACAGACAGTAAACAGTGAAAAAGCTTATTGTATGTGAAAAGGTTTGGAATCTACAGCTGATTAAAATTTGGAACGCTTACTAAAAGGGCTTTTTAAAATGTCCTTTTATTGCTCAGGACACCCACCTGAAAGTACAAAGAAAGTAGAGTAACTCCTAAAATACTTTCATGTTTTACAATGGATAAATACATATACAAACACATTGTTAATTATATAGAATAACAAATTCATTAGCTCTTTTTCTTGTTTATTTACTTTACATATTATTTACCTTTGACTTAATCAGAGTATATACCAGTTATTCTACCAAACTGGGTCAAATTCAGAGTTGGAATTTGTGTGGAATTTACGGATTATTTGAGAAAAACTTTTACCACATTCATGTTGCACCATATCTAAGGGGTACATGTATAATAAAAGTACAGTTAATTTTCAAATATTTTCTAACTTTTCACGGATATCTTTCATCCCCTAAGATTTGTCATGACCGAAACACAGAATTACATTAGAATGAAAGGAATTACATTAACCTATTCATATTTCTGCATCAAAATCAAATATAAAAATATAGATGTGGATACAATAGAAAACAGATAACACACCTAAGCAAAGCTTTCATTTGTTAAAACAAATAATTGTACTTGTTTCTTAAAAAATTTGGTAGTGATACTAATAAGCCTGTTACAATTTCTTCTATTTTATTTTGTGAGTAGAACTTGTGACGCTCTGTCCACAGTGCTCTGAACATTCCCATCAACACTTCCATCACCGCAACATGAGTATCTATACAGAGATTTGTTCAAAAGGTTAACATTGCTTTTGCTCTAAAGAAGTATTATACCTATTTATCATTTTAATCATCACTTTATAGTATATAATAGTGATTTGTTCAAAACTATTTTGTTGCAGAGTCTTACTGAAGCATGTTAATTTACATACAGTGCGTATGAGAGAATTAAGCAATCTCAGTCCTGTTCTACATTTATTATTTAGACTTTTTCTCCTTTTCAAGGTTTTGTTTGCTGCTGTTGCTCTTTGACTCTCTTTGATGGTTAGATCATCATTATTAACTAAAGCCTGATACATGTCTGTATTTATTTATTTCAAAGTTCATTTCAATGGCTTTTGGTTAACCAGTGTCCTCTTTCAGGCTGTCTGCAGTTTGCTGTCCTCAGGTAGCCTGCTGATACATGTTTGCTTTCAGATCCGTTTGTTTGGCCTCTGAACACTGATATGATCCAGTTCTGTCTAAAAAGCCACATTTGTCTGATCTTAGGTCATTACATTACGCAAGGATGAGCAGAGAACTGCTGATGCCAGTTGCATATCAGTATGTTGCACTGGGGAGGGATTTCATGTGGGAGATCAGGCTATAAAACCCCAAATGTGCATCTGCAGCTTGGTCTTCCCAGTGGCGCAGTAGGTAAACCGCTTCAATGCATTTTTATATCTTCACACAACCTTTTCTACACATTAAAATCATAATGCATGAAAATGTGTTGAATATAAGTACATTTTCTAATTTTTCTTTCAGGGTTTGCACTGAAAAAATGTGACTTTCAGCCGTCCTCGTTGTCGTTGCCATCTCAGTGGCACTGTCCGGTAATTGTATACCTTCTCTTTTGTGTCTTTATGTTCAAATCTGTACATGTATAAAAGTTTTCTTTTTTAATTAAGGGTAATTGCTTACTAGTTTAGAGGTGAATGATTAGACAATTTACTGGTAAGTTGTTCAATAGAAACAAGTTATTCTTGCAGCTAAAACAGCTTTATAAATCTGCTACCAGCTTCCGAAATGTGAATATTTTTGCCTTTCTTTGGTTGTTGTTTTACCTGTACTTGTTAATTTGTCAAATACTGATGTTTTTTGCCAGCACTTTTGGAAATTTCCTTGACAAAACCTTGTTTCTTGTCTCTCAGGGAGTGTCACAATTAAGACCTTGGTATTTCCCAGTGAAACAAGTGACAGTTATGTTGAGATGGTCCCTCTGAAACCACTGCAGCTGAAGGCTTTCACTCTGTGCATGCGTTTGGCCACAGAGCTCAAAGGCGAGCGAGAGGTCATCCTCTTTGCATACCGAACTGGAGACTATGACGAGCTGAACGTGTGGCGCGAACTGGACGGCAGGTAGAGCATTTGAAGGCCTATAACACACTGTTTCTAGATTTGAGAAAGCATTCAAGATTTTAGATGGATGTGACCATATTCCATTAAGTTTTATCATTTCTATTATAAACAACTGATGCAGGCACTATAAGGCTGTCACTGCTAACATCTATGAAAATACTACTGGTACTACTACAGCCTTCTACTAACCATACTGCTACAATAGTAAAAACTGCATTCAAGCTTTTCTAAACACTTTGACATTGTTGCATAATCAGGATAATGCACAGTGCGAAGGTTACTTGTTACCCTCTGCATTAAAGGAGCCATACAAATTATTTGTATGTGCAGACTGTCCTTCTACCTCAGTGGCGATGGTGTTTTCTTCCAAGTCCCTGAGCTCGGTGCCCTAAAGACGCATCTGTGTGTAACATGGGATTCCAGTTCTGGTGCAGCTACCGTCTTCATGGATGGAAGGAAAAGCTTGACCAAAATCTACAAGAAGGGTCACACCATCCGCGCAGGAGGAAAAGTTCTCCTTGGACAAGATCCAGATTCTTACTTGGGTGACTATGATGCCAAACAGAGTTTTGTTGGGGAGGTTTGTGACGTAAATATGTGGGACTCTGTTCTGCCAGACAGGACGATCAAAGACCTGGTCTCTGGGAAGAGAGTACAAAGAGGAAATGTTTTTGACTGGGAAACCATACAGCTTAAGATTTCTGGGACAGTAGAGGTCATTCATCGTGAATTGTAGCTTCTGCTTTAATAAAAATGTTGTAATGTCAAGTAAGGCAACATAAAGCTCTGAAGCCAACAGAAGCCATCAATATCCCTGTATGACATGCATGAAGATGATTTATTGATGAAGATACAAATCTGTGAACGAAATGTTTTCTGGTCCAATAAAAATTCATGCTTAAACTGTCATTTGTGATGGAATATATTACATGATCAGTACGCATCTCACAGACATAATATTGCCCTTCATTTTCCATAATAATGGAGTAATGTTCCAAACATCAAGTCATTCTTAACTTATCTGCACTGGTTTTCAACTATTTATCAATATGTATTTTGAATTATGACTTTGGCAGCAGCACATTTAATGTTAGCATTGAAAATCAAAAGAAAAAATTAAAGCTGCAAGCAGCGTTGGACGGGTCCTCGCATCCTTGCTGGTCGGCGAATCCACGCACGTCCACCAGGCGGCGCTGCGACCGAGAGTGCATGTCGGCCTACGGATGCGATGAGGGCCGGACTCTGATCACACACGTAAAATTTCAGGCAGATCGGACCATGTACAGGCTAGTTATAGAGCATTTCCTTCCATCCAACAGGTGGCGCTATGACTGTGGCTGTATTTCAGCATGTGAATGTCATCAGGGCGGGACTCTGATCATACATGTAAAGTTTGAGGCAGATTGGAGCATGTTTAGGGCGGTTACACAGCAGTTGATGTTTCATGGCGAAGCATCAAAGTTCAGGAGGCCGCCATGGCCACGCCCTCAGACTTTTGCGGAGCATTTTGATAACTTTTGATCACCCATGTGTGTAGTACATCCTGGCCGAATTTCATCTCTCTCGGTGTTACCCTGTTTGAGTTTATAGCTTTTGAAAATGTCTAAAAATGACCCAAAATCGTCAAAACATATGACATATAATTCAAAATGGCTGACTTCCTGTTGGATTTTGGTCATGGGTGTCAATTACATTTTTGTGTGTCTTGATGAGTTACATATGTGTATGTTTTTATGTTCAGCTAATATCATTTCCTCTGGACAATGTTTGTGGTGTTAGAAGTGGACGTTTGTAGGGAGTTTTCAGTTGCGATACTTTAATGCATAAATATTTGCAGTGGTGGTTTCACTGCAAGCATCTACTGATGTCACCAGTGAAGTAAATAAAAACAGCATTTGTTGAACTTTACGCCTCTCAGTGTCTGCAGTTAGTTTAGCTGAATCAATGCAAAGATATTTCTATTTTTCTACATGACAGGAATGTCAGTGAAATCCAAATGCTAAGAATAAACAAGTGATCTGCCTGGTCACAGATCCCACTTTAATCCAAAATAAAGACTTTGCAAGGAAATGAACTTGAAATATGAGCCACCAGTAAAAGTTGTGATCAGACAGAAGGGCCTGTATTTTATCTTTGGAGAAGTTTAACATGTAAGTTTGTGCAGCTGATCAGTGGTGAGGCCTGTGGATGACTGGAGATGTGTGTGGACACTTAGACGAAGCAGCAAATGTGTTGAAAATGAGTTGTCTTCTCAGAGTCTTGAAGATGTTTTGTCAGAGCTAAGAAAGAAGTAAGAGATCCTGCAGGTGATTGTTGAGTGGTGTTGAGGAATTTGAATGTAGAGGAATAGCAAAGAGATTTTGAAGATATTTAAGCCATAAGTTGTATTTTATTTGTTTGCTGTTCTCTCCCATTTGTAGTGAAGAGAAGTGATTTGACATGAAGAATGTGATTCGTGTGGCTTTGAAATTGTGTTAAAATGTAAAAATGAGTGATGAGGAGAAGAGTGTGACTTTTTAGTATTGTGTTTTTTAGCGTGTTCTTTAAAAGTTGTAGGTAGATCATGTTCTTTTTTTGATTTTGTGGATTGTTTTTTTTTCTTTCAGTGTTGATGTCACCGCCTTGACGAATAGAAGAAAAGCCTGTATTTGGGTATGTAGGACCGGTAGTCCAGAGGTAGTGATGGTGGTTTGGAACCTGGAGAGTGCAGGTTCAATCCCCCACTCTGCTCAAGCTTTTTTTTCACATTTGGGCAAAATTCACCAAAAATATTCTTTACGCTCTTTACGCTCTTTACGCTCTTTACGCTCTTTACGCTCTTTACGCTCTTTCAGGCAACTTCTTGTTTTTGCCAGGAACCACCCTTCAACTCCAATCCACTGACACTCCACACCACAGACCACAACCTTTCCACTCCACTATCATCCTCCGCAAGGTTCCCAGTGGGGATTCGAACCGTGACCCTCCACATGACAGACACACAACCTATGTGTGAGCTATCTTTCACACAAGGTCCTTCATGGACTTTGTTGTAATGATGGTTGAAAGAGGTTGTCATACAGCCAAAGTATGTATATATTGTAAATAAAGCTGCTGTAACAATGTAAATTTCCCCTGGAGTGGGGAGAAATAAAGAACTTTATCTTATCTTAAAAAGTGTCAAAAGAGCCCTGGGCTGGATTCGAACCAAAAACCTCCTGGATGAAAGGCAGATAACTTACCACTGCACTATCCTTCCTACTGGGTGTAACTGTTAGTTTTCGTAAATGATGGTACACAAAACTATTAAGGAGGTGAAGATAATAAAGGTACTAAGGTGGATTTCAACCGGGGACCTTCAACATGCCAGGCAAAAAACTTACCTCTACACCACCTGTCCTACAAGATGCTGCTCTAACTTTGCTTAAATGATGCTAGCAATTAGTACTGGAGCATCCAAAGGACACATAAAAAGTGTGAGTGGGGATTTGAACCATGGACCTTCAACATGTGAGGCACAGAACTTACCTCTGCACCACATTTCCTACAAGGTGTTGTTGTAAATTGGCTTAAATGATGGCATCAATCAGTACTGGAGCAATCAAAGGACAAATAAAAGGTGTGAGTGGAGATTTGAATCATGTGAGGTACAGAACTTACATTGTAGGTTTGTTTCTGAGACTGAATACACCCAATCTCATCTGATCTGCAAAGCTAAGCAGGGTTGGGCCTGGTTAGTATTTGGATGGGAGACTACCTGGGAATACCAGCTGCTGTAAGCTTTTTACTTCTCCTCACAACCTGAACAAGACACTGCTGGTCATTCACTAGAGACAGCTATCAACTAAAACCTCTTGGTTTCTTTATTATACACTCTATGAGCTGGATAAGCTGCAGCTCATGCTGATTTATTGCTGGTTCTGGTTGGAGCCAAAGAACAAAGGCATCACCTGTTGGAGCAGCTGATGTCCTGCAGCCTCTTCACCACAGAAAGCCTCTGACAGCTTCAATTCTTTACACTCTGACTGCAAGACACCAATCACATAGGAACATATACATGTGTGGAACAAAGAGCTAAACTGACACTCAACATGTGTTTGACCATTTATTGATAAAGACATTCAAACATGTCTAGAGATAGAACACCAACGCACGGTGTAAGAAAGGTCAGAACAGACTTCACCTGCTCAGGAAACTGAGGTCCTTCGGGGTGCAGGGAGCAATTCTGAGGACCTTTTATGGTTGTGTGGTGGTATCAGCCATCCTGTATGGAGTGATCTGCTGGAGCAGCAGCATCACGGCTGCAGACAGGAAGAGACTAAAGAAACTGGTTAAGAAAGCAAGCTCTGTCCTGGGCTGGTGTTAGACAGGAGGATGATGACAAAGCTGTTGTCTATCATGGAGGACATCTCCCACCCCCTGCAGGAAACAGGACCATCACCGGCAGCTCCTTCAGGGACAGACTGCTTCACCCACGATGTTTGAAGGAGATCCTTCCTTCCTGCAGCAGTCAGACTGTGTTCAATCAAACCTGCTCCCAGTAGTTCAGATCACCCATGAAGTAAGTGCAATAAAATGTAAATAAGTCAATATGTGCAATTTCACAAGTTTTTTTTTTTTTTTACAAGCATTTCTATTTCTTCTCTAAGGAGAAAGCATCTATTTATATCTGTGCACTGAGTGCTGCTTTTCTTTTTACTTTTTTTCCTATCTGCTACTGCCACACTGAAAATTTCCCCACTGCAGAATCTACCTATCCATCCATCTATCTATGGTCCATCTACCTCCCTACTTATCTATCCATCCATCCATCCATCCATCCATCTCTCTCACAGGTATGGGGGTTGATTCACCTGTTCTCAATCACCTTAATCCACGAAGGCCCGGTTCTTCATTCTTCCGCTCTCTGCCAGACCAGAGACTTTGAAACCAGAACCTTTCTCCTACAATTAGTCTGGTTTTCCCTTTTTGTTTTCACCTTGGTTTAGTTATCCTTTCTGTGTTGGTTTTAGTTTCATTCGTTAAATAAACTCCTTGTAATCTTTGACCTGTGTCTGCAGATGTCCTGTGACACCAATGATCCCATCTGATATTTAGCATGTTTTCAATTATTGGTCCCATTTCTTAAAAAAAAAAAAAAAAAAAAAAAAAAAAAACCCCCTGAAATCTGATCAGATAAATGAATGTGAAACTACTTTGGGTCTGCTGCAGCTGCCTCCCTCTGATCTTGTTCCTGCCCACAGCACAATCTGATCAGTGAAACACTGAAGGACAACTTCAGCATGTAAAACATAAATAAGCAAAGGCTGCAACTCGTGATTATTTTAATTTTAACTTAACTTTATGTGCTGTTCAAAAACTTTATTTTTTCTGCAAATGTGTAGTGATTCCAAATCTTGGTTATTGATCTCCTTGATTACAAAAAAAATCTGTATCGACCCAGAAAAAAAACAAACATGTCAGGCACCCTATGATGTTAACTGTTTGCCTGAATGTTTTTGTTTAAAATCCTCAGTAATAACCTTTGACTGGTTGCTCTTAACCCTGTAAAACTCACTGCTGCAAAAATACAACATCAGCTTATTTTTTAATTACTATTTTCTATTATATATATCTGAAATAAACCCTAATCTGGGGTCTGACAGCAGCGTGAGGTCAAAGAAGCTGCCATCAGCTGCTGCACTTCTGTCCGTCCAGCAGATGGAGCCATGGAGCTGCAGTGAAGTGAAGAGCAGCACAAGGCAACCACCACTTCCATCCACTGACGCATTCAATTTGACTGACGCTAATGTTTTATTGACTTCCAACCACTAAACCAATAAAAGCTGCAAGCAGCGTTGGACGGGTCCTCGCATCCGAGCGGCCCGACTGGCCCACGCATATCCACCAGGAGGCGCTGCAACTGAGAGAGTAAAGTTTCAGGCAGATTGGAGCATGTACAGGCTACTTACACAGCACTTCCTGTTTCATGGCGAGAAATCCAAAATGGCCGCCAAGTGGCGCAAAGATGTGATTAGGGCCGGACTCTGATCATACATGTAAAATTTCAGGCAGATTGGAGCATGTACAGGCTGGTTACACAGCACTTCCTGTTTCATGGCGAGAAATCCAAAATGGCCGCCAAGTGGCACAAAGATGTGATTAGGGCCGGACTCTGATCATGCATGTAAAATTTCAGGCAGATTGGGGCATGTACAGGCTGGTTACACAGCACTTCCTGTTTCATGGCGAGAAATCCAAAATGGCCGCCAAGTGGCACAAAGATGTGATTAGGGCCGGACTCTGATCATGCATGTAAAATTTCAGGCAGATTGGAGCATGTACAGGCTGGTTACACAGCACTTCCTGTTTCATGGCGAGAAATCCAAAATGGCCGCCAAGTGGCACAAAGATGTGATTAGGGCCGGACTCTGATCATGCATGTAAAATTTCAGGCAGATTGGAGCATGTACAGTCTGGTTACACAGCACTTCCTGTTTAATGGCGAGAAATTCAAAAATGGCTGCCATGTGGCTGCTATGACTGTGAGTGTATATCAACCTATGGACGTGATTAGGGCTGGACTCTGATCACACATGTATAATTTGAAGCAGACTGGAGCATGTACAGGCTAGTTAGACAGCACTTCCTGTTTCATGGCAAGACATTCAAAATGGCCGCATTCCGCTGGTAACTATGGCCACACCCTCAGACTTTTGCGGAGCGTTTTGATAACTTTTGATCAACCATGACTGGTGTCCATCCTGACCAAATTTGAGCTCTCTTGTGGTTACGCTGTTTGAGGTTATAGCTTTTGAAAATGTCCAAAAATGACAAAATTGTCCAAAATATGAATCATATTTCAAAATGGCCGCATTCCGTGGCTCGCCATTTCCACGCCCTCAAACTTTTGCAGAGCGTTTTGATAACTTTTGATCAACCATGACGGGAGTACATCCTGGCCAAGTTTGAGCTCTGTCGGGGTTAAGCTGCTTGAGTTTTTAGCTTTTGGAAATGTCCAAAAATGACAAAATTGTCCAAAATATGAATCATATTTCAAAATGGCCGCATTCCGTGGCTCGCCATTTCCGCGTCCTCAGACTTTTGCAGAGCGTTTTGATAACTTTTGATCACCCATGACTGGAGTACATCCTGGCCAAATTTCAGCTCTCTCAGGATTACGCTGTTTGAGTTTATAGATATCAAAAAATGTCCAAAAATGACTCATAATTCAAAATGGCCGACTTCCTGTTGCATTATGGGTAATGATGCAAGAAGCTTTTTTGTGCGTCTTGATGAGTTACATATGTGTACCGAATTTCAGAAGTCTAGGTCAAACACTGTCCGGGGGCTGAATTTTCTTAATTTTCTAAGGGGCGCTATTGAGCCATTTTGGCACGCACACGTGCCATTTCCCTAAAATATCAAATTTTTCGCCGGTTCTGATGTGTGTGGCGATTTTCATGCGTTTTCGTGTATGTTTAGGGCGTCAAAAAGGCCGATTTCCCGGCGGACGAAGAAAAATAATAATAATAATAATTCTTAGGGTTTCAATAGGTTCCTCGCACCACTTCGTGGTGCTCGGACCCTAATAATAATAATAATAATAATTCCTAGGGTTTCAATAGGTTCCTCGCACCACTTCGTGGTGCTCGGACCCTAATAAACCCAAGGGTTTCAATAGGGTCTTCGCACCATTCGGTGCTCGGACCCTAATAATAATTCCTAGGGTTTCAATAGGTTCCTCGCACCACTTCGTGGTGCTCGGACCCTAATGAATCAGAAATACAGTCTAGACATTGTTAATGTAGTAAATGACTATTCTAGCTGGAAACGGCTGATTTTTAATGGAATATCTCCATAGGGGTACAGAGGAACATTTCCAGCAACCATCACTCCTGTGTTCTAATGCTACATTGTGTTAGCTAATGGTGCTGAAAGGCTAATTGATGATTAGAAAACCGTTGTGCAGTTATGTTAGAACATGAATGAAAGTGTGAGTTTTCATGGAAAACATCAACTTGTTTGGGTGACCCCAAACTTTTGAATGGTAGTGTATGTGTTAAGGTCACAAATTTTTGTAAGATTGTGTTAATGCATTCTGATAACTTCACCAGCCCAGATTATACCCTTTAGTTTTCAAGATAAAATAGTTACAGTGCTTTATGAGGTTTGTGGAACCAAACTCAACACTGAAAAACACATACCTGCTTGAGAATCAGCTGATTGGTGAATTAATTCCACGATCAATGTGCTTATTAGCTTCTGTTGTCCTGTGAAAAACTGTCCTGTTGTTGAACTGTCCTGTTTGACAAATAGAGCATTAATTCACAGGAGTCAATCAGACGAATGTTGTAATTCTGAAAGCATGAGCTGAAAAAAAAAACGATTAATTTTTTTCGTGCAAGCCAGCGCTGTACTTACTTTGGTTAAACATAGCACTGTTTAATTAGGTTGGCAAAAGTTCAGTATTCATGTTGGAACAGACAATGACCACTTTATAACTTTATCATTTTTACTACAAACTAACCTCACAGTGTGTGAAGATAGCAGACAAGAGTGAAGCCTGGAAGAACTAATGAAGAGATTGTTATCTTTCAGCAAAACCTATTAGATCAGCAGATTCGAGGCGAGAGTGTCTGGGATACAGTTTGCAGATTACAGAGCGAGTCCTTCATTATCTGATTTGGAACCCGAAAAAACAAACATGAGAAACCTACAATGCTCCAAATGGCTGTGATGTACAACCACGCCAGCTAAAATAAACACGAGGATGAGCGAAAACGCAGACACCACAAAGGAGGAGCTCTCCTTCAGCAATGCGTGTGTTTCTACCTCACATGCACTCTTTACACTGGATGCAGAAAGTCTTCTCATGTGGAATGCACTTTGATGGAAGAACTAAAGAGACAACTGTGTAAAAATACTGTGAGGTTCTTGCATGTAAAGCCTTAATTAGAGTACATTAGCAAAATGTATTTAAAGTATTAAAAGTCAAAGAATTAAATACAAAGTGAAGAAAATAACCCTTATGGATGAGAGATTATGGAGTGTTAAAGCATTGCTATTAGGTTAATGATCCATCAGTGCAGAAGTAGAATTTTGTAATTTAAATTACTTAATTAATGGATCGTCCTAATGATCCAAGTAAACTTTGGGGTCAGGAGTCAATTGATGAAAGAGAGGAGAAGAAATCACAGTGTTTGCTACAAAAATGTGTCTTTTTTGTCTTTTTCTGGACAATATTGCAATTTTTTTTTTTTTTTGCGATTTTGGACCTAAAATAGTCATTTAATGAAGCCAAGCGAGAAGTTTTTGAATAATTTGTCCCAAAAAATTACAGCAAATAGATAGCTAGATAGATAGATAGCTAGATAGATAGATAGATAGATAGATAGATAGATAGATAGATAGATAGATAGATAGATAGATAGATAGATAGATAGATAGATAGATAGATAGATAGATAGATAGATAGATAGATAGATAGATAGATAGATAAATAGATAGATAGATAGATAGATAGATAGATAGATAGATAGATAGATAGACAGATGTGCAATTATTGTGCAAATCGCGTTAGTCAAAGGAATAAGGTGCCAAAATGGCTGATGTTTACAATAAAACGAGTATTAAGAAGTCTAAGTACAGCAGATAGCACAGGTAGCATAAAAAGAAGAACTGGAGTAAATATAGTGGTCAATATAATGGTGCAACATTGCCTCCATGTTGTGCACATACTGTATATTTATATATATGGGAGTGCACAAAAAACCCTCACAATGATTTCATTCATGTGCTTTATTTATACATTATGTGTAGGTTCAGCCTCACTCTATTTCTGCTGTGTATAAGAGAGTGCTTTATGATGTATGTTTTCTCCAGTGTTTGCTGGAAGCAGTTGAAAGCCATAAACTAGTCATCGTGTGTCGATACATACATGACCACAAAAAACAACTTGGACGTAGTTCGAGGAAGAGTATTATAGTATATGTTATATGGTCTGACGTCCTGCCATCATCTGCACCTTCACTATTCAAATAATCAAATCACTAAGAAGTATTTATCTAACAGCCTCTCTTTGCATTTCTTTATACTCATTTTTAATTGTGTTGAAGCCAAACTAAGTGAGACTTCTCTGTCATATCATTACATGCTTATGTCAGCTTCCTGCCGTCTCCTTTTTTCAAAGTTTGGTTTTAGGGCAGTAAAGATGGGCAGGCATGTGTGCTTAGCATACTTGCACAGCATGTAATTAACTATAACAGGGGCCCCAACCCTACATACCTCCTTGTTTTTTTTTTAGTTTTGACATGTAGGGAGATTTCTTCAAAGACATAGCTGTGCACGTTTCACTGGATGGGATTGGCTATTACAGGATATTCCGGTATATATATATATATGGTGTCCTTCTGAGAAATGAAGTAGATTGTTTTCCATCTCTGAGGAGGAACATCTTCATTTTTACTCTACGCTAATAAAAAGGTGAGATTTTCATTTTGCTCTTTTTAGACATAGTTCTGCAGAAGATTTTACTCTATGTTTGCAACACAGTCTTGCAAATAATGTCTTAATTTTAAGCATTAAAAATATTTCCACTTATAGGAGAAGAAATGTTTTTCGTTATCCCATATGTGATTATCTCTCTGTAGAACAGCCACGATGAAGCTGTTTGTGTTCTTGATGTGCCTCCTGGTCACAGTCTTGGCTGCACCTGTAAGTTGTGCCTAATGTTATATATTTTTCAGTGCGCCAGCTGATCCCTGTTTAGACATTTAAACACTGTTCTTTAGGGCACTAAAAAACCTGGTGGTGTTTGCTCACTTCCCTTTCTTAAACTGTAGGTTCCAGAGAGTGAAAGCAATGAGGTAAGAGGGCTTATTTAAGAAAAAAACAAAACTATTCTGTGAAGTTTTGGATCTGTCTGCCGCTGCATGTCATGGCATGTTTTTGTCATGTCAACAACTGCATAGTGTGATAGGTGTCTGACAGAGAGAGGATAATTGGCTTGATTGAACATGTCTGGAGATGTCTGGTATGTATTTAGCAGGTTGCAGCGCATGCTAATGAGGCCCTGAGGTGGATGGAGATGTACAGGCTGTACCAGCAGCAGGTAGCGGGGGTTGATTGATGTTTCACTTAGATCGATATCAGACAGCAGACAGTCATCATAGTCATAATTATAAATCTGTATTTTACAGGGACTAGTTGGAAACCCCTTCCTCCCTGCTGCTGATGCTCCTGTAAGTTTATTTTAGATTCGAACATGACTCTAGTTGTTCGATGAGAACTAACAGCAACTAAACTATAATTACTGAAGTTTGCATGTTTCTTATCAATGAATTATTCATTTGTTTAGGTTGATCCAGCTGCAGCTGCAGTGGTGAGTATAAACACAGCATCGCAACCTCTCATCTCTCAAAACTGTCCAAGCTGTTGGAGTTAAAATGATGTTCTTTCATGCAGGTGGACGCTGCACCAGCCCAGCCGGCTGACGTCGCCCCCGCAGCTCCCGTCCCTGCTGGAGACGCCTCAGAGGAGGAGACGGAGGTGAGCAGACGTCTCCATTTCATGAACTGAATCTTGTTTTTACAGTCTACAGAAATAAATGTTTGTCGACAGTTTTCTCCATGTTTAAACAGATATTTGCTTAATGTAATCCTGCTCAGTCATGTAAGATCTTATCTTAGTGACTGTATTCATGGTGCCACTGGTGTAAAGTTAAACGGTAGGAGGTTATTTATAATGTTTGGACAGAATTAGTTGAGAAAAACATGGGTGGAGGGTACTTGTAAAAACAGGCAGCAAGCAGAAAAGTAGCAGTCATGTGCTCGGAAGAAGGAGCGGTGGCACTTTGCCAACACTAACTTTCAGCAGGGAGTTCTGCCTAAAAAAAGATCTGCAGTGCGTTTGTGTCTCCACAACAAATTTAGGACATACATCGCAACCCATTCATTAAAGAAAGCCAGATAATCACCCACTATGCTGATTATTTTGCAGAATTTTATTTTAGACCAACGGGCACCTTAAACAGTGGGCATTTCACCTTGTCATAGAAGAAAAAGCATGAGTGTAACCAATAACAGCTCTGTTCCAATTAGTCCTGACAGTGTGACAGCATAAACACCACCAGGACCCTACAACCAAAGCAGCTCAACAGATTTCCATCAATAATGATTCCTTTTCTTACGCCTGGCACAGGATGGAAACCCTGCCCCCAAAGCTGCAGCCGGCGCTGCTGCTGCTGCTGCTGCCCCCCTAAACTCTGACGAGGTGGAGGAGGCCGAGGAGGTGGAAGCAGCTGAGGCCGAGCCGGCTGTGGTTGACGCAGCACCGGCAGACCCTGCAGCTGACCCTGCAGCAGCTGTGGAGCCGGCGGTGGCTGACGTCCCCGTAGATGCTGCACCGGTCGACGCTGCTGCTGTCGACGCTGCTGCCGTTGATGCGCCTCCTGTGGATGTGGCTCCTGTTGATGTGGTTCCTGTGGATGTGGCTCCTGTTGATGTGGTTCCTGTGGATGTGGCTCCTGTCGACGTTGCCCCCGAGGTGGCCGTTGATGTGGCCGTCCCTGCCGCAGCTGATGTCCCCGTCGCTGCCGATGTCCCAGCTGCTGTTGACGTTCCTCTGGCCGCTGACACTCCCACGACAGGAGGGGCAGCAGATCCTGCTCCTCTGTAGTTATCTTCCTATAATTACCAGCCTAGACGTGCTCCTTGATAAGCAGTTAGAACAGTAGCAGGAAAGTGTCACGGGTGATGTAGTTGTAGTGCAAAAGCATTAAAGGCTGTGGGATATTGCAAAGACATCAGGGAAAAAAATCTGAAAAAATGTAACACTATATGTAAAGTGAAACAACCACAGCATGTTTTCAGGCCACCATTGGACTATTGAAACTGTTGTTTTGGATTCTTTTCTCTGTCTTTGAATAAAATACTTTTTTACAGTTCTGTACTTGAACGCCTGCTGTGACTGTTGTGTTATAAAATTTCACAAAATGACATGATCGAGCGGTTAAGTTAAGCCTCCATGTTTTCATTTTTCCCTGTACTTCCTGTAGCAGGCTGCCCTTGGGCCAAAATAGTTTGTATCATTATTATATACACTACTGTTCAAAAGTTTGGGGTCACCCAGGCAATTCCATGTTTTCCACGAAAACTCACACTTTTATTCATGTGCTAACATAACTGCACAAGGGTTTTCTAATCATCAATTAGCCTTTCAACACCATTAGCTAACACAATGTAGCATTAGAACACAGGAGTGATGGTTGCTGGAAATGTTCCTCTGTACCCCTATGGAGATATTCCATTAAAAATTTCCAGCTAGAATAGTCATTTACCACATTAACAATGTCTAGACTGTATTTCTGAGTCATTTAATGTTATCTTCATTGGGGAGAAAAAATGCTTTTCTTGCAAAAATAAGACATTTCTAAGTGACCCAAAAGTTTTGAACGGTAGAGTATCTTGTGCACAAGATTCATACCTTTCTTGTGTATAAGACAAAAGAATCATATGTCGGGACTCGCACACATAATGTCACAAACACTTTTCTTATACCAAAGATATTCAATTAATCAAAAATAAAGCCTATTTATCTCCCCAAAACATACTTCAGTTCCAACACCAGCTGTGAAATTTGTTGTCATAAAACTGCAAACACAACATCAGCCAACAGGGAGAGCCACTGATCCACGGGATCTCTGCAGTAACCTGCATCAGGCAGGAGGATCTCTTTCAACATGCAACTCAACACTGACGAGGGTTCGGCTTTAATTTCACTCTCATAATTGTTATTCATTTAAAAGGAACCTGATCCACCTGATCTGAAATCTGTTCTAGCGGGCAGCTTCTAATAGGATCAGAGCGGGATATGGCTGAGAGTGCTGACTGAGCAGGAGAGGCCTCTGTGTGTGTCTGTTTGTGTGTGTGTGTCCAAGACTAAATCCTCTGCTGTTCCGCAAATGGTCAGGAAAATTACAGCTTGTCGCCGATAAAAATAAAAAAAAATACAAAGTGCCAACACAAAAGGGTTCTCAGTACTGCAGACTTTCACTAGCAGGTTAACTGAGGGTTGTCCAAACTTCGCTTAAACGCATCTCATCGCTCACTGGAGCTGTCAAATAAGCAGGATGAGTGACTTTGCCTCCCCTCAGGCAAGTCTAATCCACAAATCCTCGTCAGGGTCACTGAGACTCTATGACACAGTTAAATTGACTCAGTGCAAACAGGTGTCAGTTGCCTAGCTACATTTTGAAAGTTATTTTAATTAACATTCAATGGTTGAGACAGTTAAACTGGGGATACTGTGAGAGGGTAGCTTCTAAATCTTAAAAGAGAAGACAAAAAAAACTACACTAGGCTCAAAGGAAAATGGACTTGACATTACATTAAGAAGTGGAAAAGGTAAGTTTACTTTGTCACCGCACTGCAAGATATTTCTACTGAATTATGTGCTTCTGCAGCCAGTTTATTAATAATTTCTCAAATCATCAACTGTGAGCTTAGACTAAAAATACAGTGAACTTAACATCAAATGAATGTTTTCGCATTTTACATACCACTAGACATGTCACATGTGCTGCTCTGCATCATTTAACATTCCTCAACGAGGAAAATATTGCGGCAAATGAAATGGATTAAAACCGTTGACCGAACAGATGTGAATAAAGGATCTAATGCCCTTTGATTTGATGCACTGAGCTGGATATGTTTGAGAACACAACAGAGTTTGCTGTTATAGAACAAGTAATACTTTAGTTTCTAGGAGCTTCGGTCGACTGCAACTGAACTCTTTGATTCTTTATCTGTCATCCAAGAGGCTTCTTCAGTTCAGACTGACTGATGAAGTCCCAAATTTATGTCACCCCAAACTCACTTGACATTTTAAGATTACCACCATCTGGACGACGTGTTTAGGGCTGCAACTAATAATGATCTAATTTTGTTCGATGAAATAGTCAAAACTGTTAATCACACATTCCCAGAGACCAAAGTTATGTGTTGTTTTGCAACAGGGTGAAACTCATGAAAAAAAGCTGTTAATTTTTGCTCTTTCAGAATGATTTCAGTGATTAATCGCTTCTCAAAATAATTGCTGTTTCAGCTCTGAATGTGTATAATTGGAGGGCCTATTATATCTGTCATCATCTATTCTAGTCCAGAGTTGTTATCCTTGAATTACTTTTGCAGGGTAAACTGCAGCTCTGCAGCAATGATCACCTCTATCACCCTTCCCCACCTCAACGTGCCACCTCACCCTGCACCACAACCCTCCACGGACAGCGAGGAGCTCAGCGAGGACGACCTGTAAGAAACACTTCACAGACACGCTCAATGTTAATTCAAACAGGGAGAAATAACAAGCAAAGACTTGTCAGTTAATCAACTTTATGTGCAACGTGCTTTGTTCCAGAAGTGCACCTCAATCAAATCCTCATCATGTGGGGAATATGAATAACAGCAATAACAATGAAGAGTAAGTGCAATTTGGAGTCACGAAGAGATAAGTGAAGCTCTTGTAAATCACAGTGTCTCTTTGATGTGTCCTAAGCCATTTCAGTAAGCCTGTTAAATGTGTTAATTAATCCCTTTACAGAGAGAAAAAGAAAAAAAGGAAAAAGGAGAAGAAAGATAAGAAAGAAAAGAAGGAGAAGAAAGAGTAATTCATTTGTATTTAAAACCTTTTCCTGAATGCTGTATGAAAAGAACAGTTGATGCTCAGTTTTATAAATGTATTCATGCACATTACAGAAAGCAGGAGAAAGAGATGAAGGAAAAGGAAGAAAAGGAAGCAAAAGAAAAAGAAGCTAAAGAAAAAGAAGCTAAAGAAAAAGAAGCAAAGGAGAAGGAGAAAAATAAGTAAGTACATAATTTAAAACACCTCTTCAAGAGATGTTTTTGAAAACTGCATGCTTTCAAGAATTTAAACTTTCATTCTGTCTTTGCACAGGCCTAAAGAACTATTTGTCATTAATCCTGCTGGAAATTTGTACTACAACTGGCTCTTCATCATCACAATGCCAGTCATGTACAACTGGACCATGATCATAGCCAGGTGACAGCGACTCTTTCAACACAGCCAGACGTTCTTATCAAATCACTCAGCTACATCAGGTTCACATGTTACAGCAGAGCCACTTTGGCAGCAGCTTGACTGTGAAGAGAAATAGATTTGTTCTTTCAAAAGCAGAGTGGCAAGTTCTTTGATATGACTAGAAATCAAAGCAACACTGTATGGTTTTTGTTGTGCAATTTCTGGTCTGGGTATATGGGTGAAAGCAGGAGCACAATGGGGGAGAGTGGTGAAGGTGCAATATTCAATTACTGCTCCGTGTCTTCTCCTGCGAACAGGGCTTGCTTTGAGGAGTTGCAGCACAACTACATCATCTATTGGGTGTTTCTGGACTACACCTCGGACATTATCTACCTGGCTGATATGTTCTTCAGAACAAGAACAGGTGACAAACTAACACAGGCCTTCCATTCTGAGGAAACCCATAAAAAATCTTATGAAAGAAGTTCCTATTTTGTGTTAAAGCAATACTTACAATCCCATATTTACACTGATAAAGTTATTTATCAATGTACTGCGATTATTCCTCCCAGTCAAACTGAGTGTGAAAAGAATCCCTTCATGGAATTATGTCATAGGAAGCGATACTTAGGTCATACATTACTGAAATAATTTTTTTTGGTGCGTTATTACTAAGTAACATCATCAAACAGGAAGTGTGAGGCTAAAATGAATGCAAGATACATACTTTATTTGACCAGCTCATAATGCTAAAAACTAACATTAACTCTACTAAACTCATGTTAGAGAGGACGGATGTAATATGAACAGGAGATACAGCAGCATCCAAAACAGTTTTAATGTACACTACTGCGCCATAGTTTGGGGTCACTTAGAAATGTCCTTTTTTTTTTTTGAAAGAAAAGCTGTTTTTTTAAATGAAGGTAACATTAATCAGATATCCCGTCTAGACATTGTTAATGTGGTAAATGACTATTCTAGCTGGAAATGGATGATTTTTAATGGAATATCTCCATAGAGGTACAGAGGAACATTTCCAGCAACCATCACTCCTGTCTTCTAATGCTACATTGTGTTAGCTAATGGTGTAGAAAGGCTAATTGATGATTAGAGAACCCTTGTACAATGATGTTAGCGTATGAACAAAAGTGTGAGTTTTCATGGAAAACATGAAACTGTCTGGGTGACCCCAAGCTTTTGAACAGTAGTGTACATGAGTTTAATATTAAGGAAAACTTAAAAATGACAACTTATCTTTTACTGCAAGTTGTCACTTTACAGTGCTAATAAAAAGTGTTCTCTGGTCATTGGTTTGTTCTTCTACAATTATGAATAACAGTGGATGTAATCTATTTTTTGAACACCAGTCCACATAAAATAAATACTAATTATAATGCAAGAACAAATCAGACATGAATTACATGAGTGTTGACACTGGCTTATGAGTCGCAAATTGCCATTGATAAAGCCAGGAGTTCCTCTTAAAGTTACCTAATTTGCATATTTTACATACATATTCACATAACGTGAATCAGAGTGATGATCTCATTGTGTGCAATCAAGGGCTGAATGTAGCAGTGATACAGCATCCGCTTGGATGATATTTAATTCCATGCTGCCTCTAATTATATACTATGCTTTGTACCTCTTTCGTTGCAGGTTACCTTGAACAAGGCCTGATGGTGAAAGACGAGAAGCTGCTTCGGGATCGCTACATCACCAGCTTCCAGTTTCGTCTCGATGTCATCTCCATGTTGCCCACTGACTTCCTCTATTTCTTCCTCGGCATCGACTACCCAGAGATCCGCATCAACAAGCTGCTGCGAATCGGACGTATGATGGAGTTCTTCACAAGAACAGAGACGAAAACCAACTATCCCAACATCTTCCGCATTGGGAACCTAATCATGTACATCCTCATCATCATCCACTGGAATGCCTGCTTCTACTTCTCTTTCTCCAAATCTATTGGTTTTGGCGCTGATGATTGGGTTTACCCAGCTCTGGATGATCCTGACGAGCCTGACTTCGGGCTACCCATGAGGAAGTATGCTTTCAGCCTCTACTGGTCCACACTGACCCTGACCACCATTGGAGAAACTCCACCACCAGCTCTGGACTCAGAGTTTTTCTTCCATGTAGTGGACTTTTTAGTAGGAGTCTTGATATTTGCTACCATCGTGGGAAACATTGCCACCATGATTTCCAACATGAATGCCGCCCAAGCACAGTTTCAGGCCCGCATTGACAACATCAAGCAGTACATGCAGGTACATGAACTTCCTATTTTTTCTTAAAAATCAGTATCAAGAGTTACTGCTGCACAATCATCTGGTCTTTGATTATTCTTTTAATACTCTTGCTTTTCTTTTCACATCCAGGTTCGAAAGGTTAGTAAAGATCTTGAGCTGCGAGTCATCAAGTGGTTTGACTATCTGTGGAATAACGGCAAGGCGCAGGATGAAAGAGAGGTGCTCAGGTATCTTCCAGACAAGCTAAAAGCGGAAATAGCCATCCAAGTCCATATGGACACGCTGAAGAAAGTTCGTATTTTTGCAGACTGTGAAGCCGGCCTGCTGATCGAGCTCGTGCTCAAACTCCGGCCGCAGGTGTTCAGCCCCGGAGACTACATCTGCAAGAAGGGTGACATTGGACGTGAGATGTATATTATCAAAGATGGAAAACTCGCAGTTGTCGCCGATGATGGTGTCACACAGTTTGTTGTATTGGGAAGTGGCAGCTATTTTGGTGAGATCAGTATCCTTAATATTAAAGGCAGCAAAGCGGGAAACAGGCGGACAGCCAACATTCGCAGCATCGGATACTCAGACCTCTTCTGCCTGTCAAAGGATGACTTAATGGAATCGCTGATAGAGTATCCGGATGCCAAAAGCATGCTGGAGGAGAAGGGTCGGCAGATCCTGTTGAAAGATGGTCTGATCGATCTGGACCCAGCTAACATCAAGCCTGAGGCCAAAGAGCTGGAGGAGAAGGTCAACAAGTTGTACAACACGATGGAGCTGATGCAGTTTAAGCTTAAGAAGATTCTGGGAAATTACAAGAACACTGACAAAGCTCTGAGACATCGCATTACAGATCTGGAGCGCCTGACAGGAGATGAGGTGGAGGAAGAGGATGAGGAGGAAGATGTGAAAAAGGAAGAAAAACCTGAGGAAGGGCAGAAAAAAGAAGATGAAATAGTGGAAGAGAAAAAGGAGGAGGAAGAGGAAAAGGGTGAGATGAAAAAGGAAGAGGAGGAAAAAGGAGAGGAGGAAAAGAAGGAAGAGGAAAAAGCAGATGAAGCAAAAGCTGAAGAAAGAAAAGGGGAATGAAAATGAGGAAATTACAGAGGAAGACCAAAAAATTAAAAAATAAACCCATAGTTTCTGCAACACAACTAGCTCTTTTCTATGTAGCTGTAATAGAATCTTTATCACAAAGATTTTTTTTGTCACTGGACTTGCTTCTTGAATGACACACAGGAGAAACGAACTGAAACACCTCATCCAACCCGTCCTGAAAAGGTGTTGCCATTGTATGTATATGTACATTGTAAAATATAAATGTGGGACAAATGTTGCCAATGATAATATTGACATTCAATTCAAATAAAATATTGGGTTCAGTTGTCCTATTTATTTTGATTTTCATGACCACATACTGCGTGCTATTCCAAACGCTGCAGTAACATCGTTGTCCACATGAGGATGGTAAAAAGCCAGGATTTACAGGCAATCATTTGGAGCATAGTATGTCTATAGATCATGTAACATAGGAGACTGAAATACACTTCACAAACCATTAGAACAGTCAATAAGGATGCTTGGAATAGATTGAAGTTTTAAAGCAAGACAATGTAAATACTTAACAAGATGCAAAAATGGAAAAGTCACACTAGATAAAACCACTAAAATCAATATTTTAGTCTTTTGGTTTGAACTGCCGCAATTGCATTTTCAACAACGTGTAGTAAGAGCATACATCTGAGAAAGTCTACTCTAATAGTTTTCAACTGTTTTGGCTATTATAATAGAGTAATGCAAACTTGTGACCCGTCATCACAGGCTGCGGTCATTGTAAGGACCTGAATTGATAGTAGTTCAACCAAAGAATGAGTTTTCCTCCACCAGTTGTCATTCAAGAGGGTCCTTCAGAGCCACAAGGAGGCAAAAATGTGCCCTGTTTCCTCTGAATAATACAGTGTCTGATGACTTTTGTCTTGGGAACAGCACCCACTAGTTCATGTCAGGAATCAGAATGTAAAATTTAAAGGTTATAAGATGATTTAATGGCAAAAAAAAGAAGGAAATCATATGTTCTGATACAAAATGTGGTCTTCCAATTTGGGACACTAATGTTTTACATTCTAAGGAAATAATAGATACGTCCAGTATTTAGGCCTTGAAGAGTAACCGCAATTAAACCATCTTAGATGTCTAAAGGGGAAATCACTTATTGGTGGAACAAGCAACAACTCAACACCAACATTTTTAAAGGATTCACAAGCCTAAAAGTCCAGGAGTAACTTCTGCAATTTCCTTGAAATAAATATATTATGAATTAACATAGGATTGGAGACTGTTCTGCCAAGAAAATCAGTCATCTCAGCAAGTGGCCCATATGGAATGAAACATGTTCACATTCAAGTGCACTAGAAGCTATTTTTATTCATAATTGTTTCTAGATGGAAGCAAAGGAGAAGGAGGTGTTGGAGACGGCACAATAATAGAAAGCTGCTGTTTGTTTCCTACCATCGTTTACCATTGGTTTACGTAATTTCTCTGTAATTACTCCATAACAGCAATCACAGGTTTAATATTGTATATTATGACAACGGAAACTGGAGATTGACTTTAACGTAGTAATTTTAGGTCAAACGCATGGTTTATTTAACTCTAACCAAGCAATTTTTGTGCTGAATAAAACTACAAAAAGAGTGTTGGCATATTATAAAACTGCTTTGTTTTTCAAGTGAGATTTGTAACAGTTTGGGGACATCTGCTACACCTACAGATTTAATTTATTACTTAGCATCTGTCTTTCACATCAAAGTAAAGAAAATGTGCTCGTCAATCCGACAATGTGTTTAAGCTTTACCTTTGAAAGGTTGGCAAGAACATCTGTGTACAGCCACAGAGCTCCTTTCCCTTTGCAGTTTGTGTTCACACCAAAATGAATCACAGCTGCAGTGAAAATGACTGACCTAGAGTAGCCGTGTTTCCATCACGTATGTGGATATTTGAGTGTTAGTGGAAACTCCAATATCAAAAGAAAAAAAACAGCTTTTTCCAATAAGCCCAGATGAAGTAAGCATTTACTCAGGTGACTGGCCACCTGTTTACACCTGTCTTCACCTCCAGACAGCCTGAAATATGATCAGTACCAGCTGACATGAAATAAAAAGTACAACTTGCCTGACTGAAAACAATTCTTAAATATTTTTTTCTATTTTTCTACTATAGATGACGAATTTTGTTTGTTTTTTCTTCGTCTGAGATTCTTTAGTGGAACAGTGAAAGTAAAAGCATTAGATCACAACCTTTTTTTTCTTTTTTGAAAAATTTTAAGTCATACTGTAGCTGCCCTTATGAAGTGTCTACTGTTTCAAGCAGCAAATTGGGCTGCACAGTGGCTCAGTGGTTAGCACTTTTGTTCTGCAGCTAGAAGATCCCCAGTTCACATCCTAACCTTCCCAGGATCTTTCTGCATGGAGTTTGCATGTTCTCCTGGTGCATGTGTGTTCCGGGTACTCCAGCTTCCTCCCACAGCCTAAAAACATGCTGATTGGTAACTCTAAATTGTCCATAGGTGTGAATGTTTGTCTCTATATGTAACCTTGTGATAAACTGGTGACCTGTCCAGAGTGTCCCCTGCCTTCACCATAAGTCAGCTAGGATAGACTCCAGCCTCATCAACCCTAATGAGGATTAAGCAGTGTATAGATGATGGATGGACTTTGTCATATTACTGTGTCATAAGTTTTGACCATCATGGTCTGCAATGTGAAGAGTTGTGATGAAGAAAACAGCACATCTTTTGCTTCAGATACTTTGTAGTGTCACTCCTTCATTCTATTACACATTGTTATACCGTTTGTTGTCTACCAGAACTATTGACTCCATCACTATTTGTCATTAATTAGCAACTATAATACTAAAACTACAAATTATAAACTAACCGCTATTTTTTCTGTATTTACATACTGTCCCCTCCCAACTGTATAAAATGTTTTACTCTGTAAATGTTCTGAGTCATCTTACCTTCACAGACTGACTCTGTGTTGGTAAGTCCACCATATAATGGAATACTAATAAACACCCCACTATAGCAAACTTCAGCAAACTATGAGGATTTTGGGGAAATTTCTTCAACAGTTGTCATCTGCAAGCTTAATTATACTCATGTGAGAGAACACAACATATGTCATGTAACTGTGCAGAGGACTGCAGGTCAGAAAGGCCAGAAAAGCATGCTGGCCTGCACAATACAAAATCTGGATATTTTTGGCATGTAGTATGTACTGGGATGTATTAAATCTTTTTCTGGTGAACTATACTGTACAGTATGGAAGTATGGCTATTGTGAGACCTGTTTTTATTTCTGGAATCTTCTACTCTACTAGCCTACGCTGCCACCTTCTGATGACATTACACAGCTTACTTTATTGGCTGTAAAGCAGTTCATGCAATAGACTTGCATATTCTTTTATTTAAAAAAAACAACAAAAAAAACACATTGCTTCATTCAGTGGAGAGACAAAAACTACTGGATGAGTCAGAGTTTATCTTTAAAAGTGCATCTGTTACAACCCAACCGCTACAGTCTGCTGGGTATGACAAACACAACCAGATGTAATTGGTTTGGTAAGCAATTTATTGCTCAGTGACAGAAGAAACACAAAGGTGGTCAAACAAAGGAAAACCACACACGAAACACACAGACACAAGAGACACCAGGGCGAACTGGGCACACTAAATCCCAGCCAAACTGACTGAGAGTTTGGCTGCAGATTTCTATCACAGGTGTGGTGATGGTTGGGATCTTGTGGGAGGAGGAGTTGTGGTGTCAAACCAATCCGACGGGTCAGGAGGTGTGGCAAACGAGGGCTGAGAGCAGGTGTGGAGCTCCAGGCCAGTCACTCCTGCTGACTGCCAGGTGGGATCTGGAGCTCAGTCTTCAGCCAGCTGTTAACAATACAGTCTCCACAAGCCATCCCAACACAGAGGCTCTACAAAGTCCATTACCAACCACATGACTAGCAGAGGACTTAACAGCATCTCTTTGTGTGTGCATGCATGCATGTAGCACATTGCTTTACATCACTGCACATGCTTGATTTGATTCTGCTTAGAGAAGACACAAGAAAGTCCATTTTCACATCAAAAGCTGGTAAGTTCTTCTTCACTCATCAGTGCTTTACACAGTATCTGCATACATGGCTGCCGCACCTCACCTTTGAACACAACTGGTCAGTTTTCAATCAAAGTCAGGCGTCTGAGGAAATGGAAACAAATGGAACACACTTACTTTGATCTCTAGATAACAACTTTAAAGCAGCCAAGAATGGGATTATCTTTTCAGCTGGTCTCACATTGCTGATGACTGTGTGGCACCAGCATAGAGAAAAGTTCACTGATAAATCGAAGAAGAAAAGCAATGAATTTGTCACAGTTGGCACCGCTCTGTAAGTAAGACAGATGTGTTGTTAATTCACTGGCCCTTATAATTGACATGTTACATTTTGGGAGTAAAAACATCTCTATGTTGATTAATGAGGAGACAATGACAGCCTGTTCACTATACTGTACTACAGATGGGCGCAATTAAGCAGGCACAAGGATGTCAAATGTACTTTAAGTCATGTTTATCCATGTTGTCAATGCAGATTCATCTATGCACACTGTAATATTTCAAATGCACCAGAAGCATGTATTATGTTGTCGGTTTATAGGCTTAGAGTAATTGAAGATTATTACTGGGGATTGTTGTTTCCTTTTAATTAATTAATTGTTTAGTCTATAAAAATGTGAGAACTGTAATCTGTAGCTTGTTTTGTCTCTCTAGCTATCCAAAATCTTCATATATTTATATCCCTCTCATTTATATTAGAAATAAAACGGCAGATTGACATTGAAAAAGCATTGAGAAACCACATAATGATCAGCATTTTTTGCTTGATAAATGACCTTCATCAGTTATTAAAATAATTGCAAAATAATTTTCTGGCAAACCAATTTATAGTTTCAGGTAGTGAATTAATGAACTGCAAATATCTTGCAGTTATGCAAAAAAACAAAGTTTATCACCAAAAATAATAAATAAAAATATCACCTGCATCCTGTTTCACCTTGGACAAAACCTGTTCACATTTTTAAAATGCATTTTTTGAAAATCAGGCTTAAAATTTGGTTCAGATCTATTCAGATATGTGCTAGTGAATGGGTTTTCAGAGAAAAACTTTTGTGCTTCACTGTGGAGCCTCAAAGTATTTTTAATTTGTAAAGATGGTTTTTAAATTCAACATTTCTAATCAAATGCCATTTCTGTCAAATTCAGCGAATGTCTCCTCATGGTCTGTCCAGTCTGTGTGTGCACTGAAAAGCAGCCCTGCCTCTGTAAATGGTAAACAAACACTATTCCAACACATCATATAAAGGACAAGGAAAAAAGGAGGCAAGATGGAGGGGAAGGAGGCAGTGGAAGAGAGAGGGACATTAAATCTGACACATTCAATTTAAATATGCTAACTACCTAAATATCAACAGTCTTCCTGCAGAATCAAACCCCTCCTTCAAATAAATAATCATATAAATACATAATAATCATAAAAATGTGAAATAACACACATTACATTTCAGGTCATTAGTCGACATATTATTTCATTCTTATTTTCACCTTCATAGAGTTTGTTATGGATCCAGCTTATCCAGCAGCTTTTTGCATTTCAAAATGCCACTTTCATTGCAGTGACTGTGTTTATCAATCAGGGCAGAACCACTGATGTGACTGGCTATTTGCTTTCACACACAAACAAGCCCATTAAGGCCTGATTTATATCTGCAGATCAGGCTGTAACTATAGATGGATGATTTGACACCTCCCCAGAAGTGAAACCAAAATACTTCTGACCGCTCACTCATTTACACTTTCATTTACGAGGGTGGCATTGTGGTGCAGCAAGAGTGTTCTTGGTTTGAAACTGTTGGTTGGTGGAGGCATCTCTGTGTGGAGTTTGCATGTTCTCCCTGTGTGTTTGCGGGTTAATTGGTGACTTTATAGTGGTCATGGGTGACTGCATGGATGTCCATCTTGTTCTGTTAGCCTGGTGGCCCGTCCACGGTGCTTCCTGCCATTACTGTCAGCTGTGGTAGGTCTCAGCTCTCTGCAACCCTCTGCCAGATAAAGTTGTGTGATTCATACAACAGTCAAATGCTCTTCCTGAAACTCTGTGTCCTTCTTTTGTATTGGGTTTAGTAATTTTTGCAACTTGTGTTAGGAAGCCAGCCATAATTTTATCTGACTGTCAAACTCTATATACACATCTCCAACGTTTTTTTTTTTTTTACCTTCCAGACATAAGTTAGTTCAGTTTAGTCAAATGTTGCTAATAATATGAACAAGAAAAGCACTCAGAGAGCGCAGTACTCCATCAAGGCTGTTCAGTTGTTGTATTGTCTCCGACGGCTGAAATCTTGTAAAAATTTGTTGCAGAAATCACGGCAACATAGAATGTGACCATTTAATATAGATGTACCCACAAACAAAATGACCTTGCGCTGAGCAGAGGCGTGTGTTATGCATGTGTGTGTTATGTACAGATACTGAATCGCGTCACCTAAATATGTAGTGGGAGGCGGGAACTGATTGAACTCGGAAACACCCCGACAATTTAATCAATTGTTCCTTGTATCATACTCTAAGTAAGTCCCGATAAATCTGCAGTGGTCAATTTGTAGTAGCAATCATGTGATCGTCAGCCGGCAGTTGATGTAGTGTTTACTTGTTGTCATAGTTACAGTGATGCTGTGCCGTTATCTCGCAATGATACAGACGTCTTTGACAAATGTGTGGATCCAGACTATAAGCCGCATCACTGCCAAAATCTAATGAGGTGGTCCTTGTGTCATTTCTGACTTTCCCTGAAAACTTCATCCAAATCCGTTTGTTTTTGACTAATGTTGCAGACAGACAGACAAACGTACGCCGATCGTCACATAATAAATATTATGTCAGACAACATAATGAAAGTAAGTTGGTGTCAGGAACAAACTCTTGCACTGTAAGACAGAAGGCAGAAGCCACTGAGAGCAAAATGATGGCTAATGTCTCAATAAGTTGGATTTAACAATTGTTATTTTGGCTTACAGTGTTGAGTTCTGGCTTTCAGTGAACCTGAAGGAATGTTCTTGCATTCATGATGTTGTGACATAATTTTTCTAGTGGTGGCGGGGAGTGGTGAAGTGTTGCTGTAGGAAAATCAATCCAGTCTTCCACTGAGCAGTCTGTGGGACTTATTATGTAATGGTTTACAGAAAGATTATGAGCATGTGATTCAGGTAAACTAATATCAAAGGATCAGCCAATCAGGTTTGGAGAGACATAGTGGTTAAGAAAAAAGAAAAAGTGGCATTATGAAGTATAAGCACACTTTGGAAAAACAATGTTTTTAAATAAAAACAAAAGTAAATACAACACATCTATCAGCTCTAATATTGTTAATACTATTTTTTTTTAAATTTCAAAACAAACTGTTTTGTATGAACATATGTTTGTGCTCCATACTTTATCCTTGTCTGACTGTACTGTTCTTTTAAGATTCTCAATTTAAAGTGAAGTGATTAATTTCCTCCAGCATCTCTACACTCCAGTTTTACTTGCAATTTCAGTGCATATGTTAATGTTTACATTTAAACTGAGTCTACGGATGCAAATTAGCTCTTGAGCTAATCCCTCCATATTTACCCTGAAGGGGATAAATGTCAGCATTTTGTAGTGTGCACTCTCAGCATAAATTGATGTAAAAAAAACAAAAAAAAACCAAAAGCCCAAAGCCTTGTTTCAAAATGTCCAAATCTGGGTTTACCACAAGTAACGAGTCTTTCCCTGGCACTGCCCAGTGCGTTAGTCAGACCGTGATTATATTTTGCTTTTAAGAGAAACATCTGATTTGATGTCTGTTTTCACGAGATTTTATCTACATTTCAAAGTCTTTGTCAGCAGATAGCTTTCTCAGATCCCATAGTGATGTTTTTTTTTTTCATTTGTTTCATGAATATATTGTATAAACATTGTACCTGTGCATACATGTTACTTTATAATCCATCCATCCATCCATTATCTATACACCGCTTACGTATCCTCATTAGGGTCACGGGGGCACAGGACACCCTGGACAGGTCATCAGTCTATCACAGGGCTGCACATTAAGACAAATCACACTCGCATTCACACCCACGGACAATTTAGAATCACCATTTAACCTCAGCATATTTTTGGACTGTGGGAGGAAGCCGGAGAACCCAGAGAAAACCTACACATGCACAGGGAGAACATGCAAACTCCATGCAGAAAAATCCCAGGCTGCAAGGCAACAGTGCTGGCCACTAATCCACTGTGCAGCCTGTTACTTTACAATGTTTATGCTAAAATGTAGATTGGATTTATGTGCGGCAGGTTTCCTCTTTGTAACCAGCTCTGATTTAAATCCTGTTTTTATCTGGGACTGTACAACACACCATAGGCTGCATAAATATTAATGACACAAAGCCTGTACTGTCATGATATCAGGTGTAATGTTCAATGAATCTGTCTTTGCAGTCTGAGTACAGCCACAGAGTGATGGACTGCATGTCATTTACTCTGGGGAAATTGCTGCCTGTGAGGCTGATTTCCCAAAGGAGATATTTCTTTGTGGGATTCAGAGCCCGAGGGGAAACACTGCAGTATGAGAACGAGCATCAAAGGAAGAGTAGCTGTTTCACATTAGGTGGTATTATGACCTGACTGCCTCAAGTGGTCACAACAAGAGAGAGACAAACCAGTGATAACAGTTCACAACGAATATTATATAAAACCAAATTCAGGCAAATTCAAGCACTAAATTCTACATTCTTCAGATAAATGCGCAGACATCAGTGAAGTCATTGGCGAGTGATGCATGTGGGTGTTGTTTGGTGCAAACTAAGGAAACAAAATCAACCCAAAATGTGAGGTTTTGTGGAAATGAGCAGAGACTGATCAGCCTGCAGTCAGTATTTCTGTACTCTGGAAACAAACTGGTTACCTCAGTGGTTTTACATCGCTCTGATCAACTACCAGCAGAACGGCCAACAGACCAGTAGCAGATCAAACCCCTAGAGAACAGAATGAACGTTTCAGATGAAACGTTTAATCAGTTAATCACAAAATAATCAAGTCAAAAACAAATAATTAAAACAATGACTCACAATGATTCTAATACTCTCACTTGAGCATGTCTTTATTTCTTTCCTCCGCGTAGTTACAGGGGAAATGCTTATCTTGTTTAAAAAAATATAACATGTCAAAATTTGTTGGTTACGTCTTCGTCCTTTGTGTTTATATCAGCATATACTAAAACTGTTTGACTAAAGAAAACCTAAACGCTGGAAAACTAAATAAAAGACCTAACAATGATATTTTTCAGACACTGGGCAGAATCTAGCTTCACAAACAATAAGACCAGAAAATACAGTAGCTGAAAAATAATATTCAAAGTGCAAACTTCAAAAAGTTTAAGACGTCAAACCAAAAGTTGCTTTAAGATTTATATTCTGCAGTCCAGGGCTACCTCACAGCCACTTTGGACACTTTCAGTTTTATTTTATTCAATCCACAGCTTTACCTGTCTTTATCATGTCAAGATTCAACACTGCTTCACTGAAGATCCCTAGTAAAACGACTCTGCAGTTGAGGGACTTTAGGGGAAATTTTATGCCCTTTCTTTGGAGATAAGGTGACAGGAAAGATGGAGAGAGGAGAGATGAGGCATGATATGCAACAGGGTCCCAAGATAGTCTCAGCAGGGTGCATGGAAAATCAAATTTGCATTGCATGTTTTCAGAGTTAGGAATAATTTAATGTCTCCATGACTTGAAATTTTATGAAGGACTGAATGTGATGTGAAACTGTGACACTAATCGATGAAAAGCACTTTCTTTTCACACTGACACCTGTATTATGTCATAGATAGAAAATGAAAACCTGTTCCCAAGCACTGTGTCCTGTTGTCTTCCAGTGCTAATGACACACCCTCTAAGGAACTAATAAATTAGAGCACTGGAAAAGACTGTCTGACACATCAGTCCAAAATCTCCCATCACTTGTGCTGAGATCTGGTGACTGTGAAGCCCATAACATGTGATTCACATCATTTTTGTACCGACAAACCATTCAGTGACCCCTCATGCCCCGTGCATGAAGCATAGTCATCCTGGAAAGAAGAGCTACCGTCAGGATAGAAGCGTTTCATCATGGGATAAAGGATTTTTATTGATTACCGGTGATCCGTCGCTCTAAGTGCACAAGTGGTCTTTAATGAAACTGGCAAAATGCCCCCCTGTAGCATAAGAGTCATCAGATCCCTTCACTGTTGGGGTCAGTGGTTCTGCCTTTTCCTGTATCCTGTCCTCAAATCCATCGCCAGGTTCGCTGTTCCTCTGTGATGCTTAGTTTACCCTCCTGCTCTCTGGCAACAAACCAAACTTATTACTCGTCCAACAACAGGAATGAATCTCGTCACTTCTGCTGGGAAACGCTTCAATATATATGCAAATCCAGACAGCACAAGAGCTAACAAATATGCTCACAAAGAGAAGAGATACTAGTGAATAATTTCAAGCTTCTCCAAAGAGTTCCTTTGTACTTGAAGGCTGACATTTGATAATTTTTTGGTGACCACATTAACATTTTTGTTGATAGTCTTTGCAGGCTGATATCTGCAGCATGTTTCCTGAGATTCCTCTTTGTGGAGGTTTGCGTTAGTTCAGACAGGCAGGGAATCAGGAAGTCACATAGCCCTTTTCTGTACAATTATTTATTACTTAAGTCCAGTCCACCCACTTAGCGAGCTTTGTAACAGAGATCTGTTTATGGAGATTTATTCTTACCTTCTGACTGTTGTCATGTCCATGTCAATCGGTCTTTAAAGCAGGACCGAAGTATTAAACCCAAAGCTGGTCATTCAGACGTCATGAAAACCCTTTCATCCTCTTCAGACACTTTTAAAATCCAGTAAGATCTTCTAGCAGTCACTTTTGATTTGTTTTGGCTACTTCAGTTCATAACTTCAAATTCACATCAGAAAACGTTGGGCATCCCAGTTCCCATCGGCCAACCGACTCGCTGAAATCCAAGTTTCCTCAGTGCATGTTACCTGTGGTACAGCTTCCGAGTTTGAGTCCACTGTCTTGCCAGACATTCATCTGTTTGCATTCAGCATGCTGATGATTCTAGACATTCAGATTAAAAGGCCATGCTGCTTGCATGAATTTAAAGGAAATGCATTTGGTTTAGCTCTTGTTTGAGCTCCATCTTTGATAATTGGGTCTGGTATCTGTATATCCTCTGAGCCCTTAGGGGTCCCTATTGAGTCACGTTTGTTTATGCAACGTCCTGCTACTCAACAAGCTGCAAACCTGAATGTGTCAGAGACACACTTTCTCATCTGTAGAAAAAGAAACAATTGGGGGAAGTGGGGATAGTTTTGTCATATTTTGTGGGACCGTAGAACCTGGATGGTTTGTAATTGTACCATAAAACTACTTAAACTGGATTTTGTGTAATGAGGGCCATTTAGGCAGATTTCCTTGTTTCCATGTTCGTACTGAATTCATTTAAGTGTTGTGAATCTCAGGCTCTGTTGGGGGGTTTGAGATCTCAGGGACTGTCTGTGTCGTGCTTCCTCAGATTGTTCCAGAGAATCACTTAAGCAGCCAAACACTAATGTATGCCATTCTGACAGAAATGGTTAAATCTGACAAAGTGTCCTGTCTGAATCACTTTTCAGAGAGGAAAATTGCATAAAAGGTCTCCCTACATGTTCTTCTTTCAGAATCTGTGATGATAGTTGTCTGCTTTATCCAAATCTGTCAGTTTGTTGCTTGCAGTGATCAAAGGCAGCATTAGTTTAAAAAAAAAAATGCGTGTAGATTTCCATCCCTCTTTGCCACTTGAAGCTAGAGTGTAGGACTGAATTTATATTTGAAATTCAAGCCCTCGCAAACAGGTTTACACAATGCTGATGTATGTATATGCTGTCTGTATCCTGTATTTTGCTGTGAAGAAAGTTTTAGATGGTGACATTTGTGCACCAGTAGCAAGACTTCTCAGAGCTGGAGACATTGTAGTGACGGAGATGCTGTTAACTGCAGCAGCTAAGAGTATGATGAGCTTATGGTGGAAAAAATCTAGGAAATGCTCACACAAAGTTTCTGATGATCCAGTGACAAAACAAAGGTGCTGTTCTTTTGAAGGAATATAGTCTCAAAAAGCAATTGGAGGTGACACATGCATCATGAGCCCACATCAACTGTGTTTGTGTAACTTTAAATGCCTCACTCCCAGAGGTGGGAGACAAAAGTTTCCCACAGCAGATAAAAATAAATAAAAAATCTAATTCTATTCTGACAAAAGGAGAGCCAACTAAAGCATCTTTTCATAAAGTGCTGCAGTAGATAAGCAGACTGTGCAGAGACAATAAAATATGTTGTGTGCTACTTCTTGTAGTGTTATAGTCTGAAATGTGCCACTGGAATAACTACTGTATTTTAATTATTCAGTTTTTTCATTATTAAATAATGAGTTGAAAATATAAAAACAAATAAGGCCAAACGTAGAATCAAGTTTTTCATGGTTATCTTAAGATTACTTGCACCGTCTTTTGTTGATACATTCAGATGAAATTCCTGCAAAAAGCTGTGGCAGCACTGATCTTTTTGCTAGTTTAGACATTTGAGTTTGAGATTAAAACATGACAATGAGATGAACGAACAGACTAAATTTTGTGTGAGGACTTGAAACATTTTAAAACAAATCGAGGGAAACATGGTGTCAGAGCGACGTAAAAGTGTCTTAAGTGAAGCTGTTAATTGCAAACACTGTGACTCCAACCAGCAAAAGTACTGTCAGAAGAAAAGCTTTTTAGTGATGGTGTCAGACGACATGCAACTTCTCTTCGCCACTTTTTTGGAAGGGAGTCAAACAAAATCACCTTGGGTTGACTAAGACTTTCCAGCATTTCAATGTAGATGCCAAATTAGTTCTGACTCCAAGTTAAAGGATGCTGGCAGCAACACGAGGGTGTAAATAAAGACACAAACAAGAGAGAATGATATCGCAGTGGATCAAACCCACAGGGAAACATGGTGATGGAAAAATTTTCTTCTGGAGGTGTTTTGTCTTATCTGGAGTTGGACATCCAAACAGATTTGACTTGCAAGCTCTCCACCAGGAGAAGCTCTCTGGAACATCGTGAGATTGTGCTGGGACAACACGGCTTGTCAAATGTGTGGAGCTCCTGCTGCTCCATTGCCTGCTGTTAAATCCTTTTACATTTTTCAGAGACTCAGCAGTTGACTCAAATTGTTTAGCTGATATAATCATTTGTAATAGTGTTTTGTTTTAAATTTGAAATGAATATGAACAAAATGATCCTCCCTAGTGACTTTGGACTTTTAGAGAAATGTATCCTGCCATTGCAAAAGATTATTGGTGACAGCCCACATGCTTAACAAAGTGAACCTGCTCAGAGTAAATTTTCATCTCTGGTTTATTAAAGTCAGAGTTAGTTAACCTCAGATTAGGTTAAACCTAACATACACCTGACGGCTGTGCTATGAAGTGAGATTAGTAGGTTAGTGAGGTGTAGTGAACCAAAAATCAGAGATTTCAGAAACATGAATCTCTCTTTTAACCTGGTAGACTTCCATGGTAACACACTGTGGAGCTAACCTGGTCCAGAGCAGATTTTATTCAGAGTTTTGGGTTTAAATCGGTGTTTGTGACAGAGGATATTCAATCAATAACATTACTTTCACTTTTGTGCAGCTTCATGATCAGCTGCATTGATCAATAAAATAAATATATAACACACACTTTACAATTTTCAACCAGCATTCCTGTCTTGCATCATTTGCAGTAGCAGCTTTATTTTGTCACCGTCTCTGGGAGCTGCCTCAGTGTGTGATTGCAGGTCAGTGTGTGTGTGTGCAGCACTCTGCTTTCACTCCCTGCAGGCATTTTGGATTTGCCAACTGTTTCTCTCTCCCATAAGCACACTCCAGCTTTTATGGTGATGAGAGGAAAGAAATGGATTGTGTACAGAGTATTTCCACAAAGCAGAATATTATTTCGCTAACCAACGACAGTCCATCTTGCTAATTCAACATAATTCTTCTTCCACTGTATCTGTACTGAAGTCAGTGAAGCCCTCCGCTGAGACCAGACTGGTGAAAGCCCATCTTCATGTTCTTTGGCCTTCTTCACTGTTCAGCTCATCCAAACCCCAGCCTCTATCACCATTTATAGTTCCTTCTAAACATTGTTCAGATTTAGTTCAGGCAAGAAAAAAAAAAGTAGTATTTGGACTAATGATGTTAACAGCATGTTAAACCAAACTATGGCTTTATCTAAAGACCCTGCTTATGTTTTGCTCCATCCTGCCCTCCTGTCAGATCATACATTGCCCTCTGCCAGAGCCAGAACTCTACACAAGCCCCTTTGGCTCTGCCTTGTCTGGATGTTAGTCATTCAAATGATTTTCCACTGCCCAATTATATCTGCAGTCATAGTTCACTAGTTCATTGCTACAACAACCAGCCTGGAAAGAGACCTGTCTTCTCCTGCTCAATCATTTGACTAGTTAATTGAACCTGTTTGTAGCCTCTTGTATGTATCAGAAAAGCTGCAGCCTCTCTAGTCGACAAACAACTGTCAGCCTGGACAAAGCAGAACCAGGGTTTGTCTGAATGAGCCGAAGATATGAAAACCATTTGATCTAGTTGGCCGTGTGCATGAAACATTGTGTGAGAAGAAGTGCTTGAAAGAAAAGTTGTCAAACATTGGAAAGGTTGCTGCAGTTCAGAGAAACGAATACCATTTACTTAGAGACTGCACTAATAGGAGAAGAGCAGTTATCCAATGACAAAGTACATTTTATTAGGCTTTACATCCATCTATCAATTGTCTATATCTACTTTATCCTGTGTAACCTACGTCAGTTGACACTGGGCAAAAGGCAGGATACTCCCTAGACAGGATGGGATATATGTACGGTATATGGACATCGAAAATCAAAACAACTTTCACTGTAAACATAGACACAACAGTGTGCTTGTGTATAATAACATAGAAATGTAAATGTTTCAGCATGTAGGCAAAGATTTTTCTTCTCTTTGTGGCACAGTTGTCATAGTGAGATTGTTTACATAATAATCTTATGTAATAAAGCAAGATTCTCAACATAATATTTTACTAATATAACCTTACATGATAATCAGGTAGAAAAATAGGTAAACAAATCTTTGAATGTAATGTTAAACTTAATCTATCTAAGGGGAAGGTAACGCGAATTCAGTGGGAGTCAATTGGTCAGTGGTGTAGAACGTCGTTTAGCAATTTCTGTTTTGAGGACTGTGAGCATGAGCGTTTCTGATTTCAGCTTATCATCTGGCCAAGAGTCACGGTCGAAGACACTGAAACGCCTCACTGCCTTGTCTGTTGGCATTTCCTATGTTTTCTGCTCTCAGCAAAAAACAGAGACAGAAGGAAGGTGTAATATATAGGTCTGTGAGGAGTGCTGTAAACATGTCAGTGTGCTTGTAAGTGTAAACATCAACAATTTTAATAACATGAAATTTGAAGTTACATAAACAGTACTTGTGTGTACCTGAACTTTAACATGTCTCCCAGTTTCCCATCCTTTCTGTTGGTGCTGCTCCTTCATGGCTGTGTTGAACTCACCATCAGGTTTGGGTCTGGTTTTCTTTTTTCCCCCACCCACATACACCAAAGCTAAAATTGTTTGAATAATAAAATAGGAAGGGAACAACAACCCTCCTTCCTCTGCCATCTGTGCCTGCATTGGCCTAAAACTGCACGACATGTGGGCAGCCACTTCATCCTGTTCACCACACTGGGTGCACCAATTGTGACTGATTTGGGTCTGAAGTGCTGTGTTTTCCAGATGAGGTGGGGCAGGTCATATACTTTCCTAATCAAAAAGACATCCCTTGGTACACTCAGGGACCCAGCTCCAATCTAGAGATAGATAGAGTACTGCATTAGTGGATAGGATATAATTAGATTTTGAAGACTGAAGATGTATATAGGATGATCCCTACTTGCCCAATTGGAGGACAATATAGGGCCTGACTTTTGACTGGAAGAGGCCCAGATTAACAGCAGAACCACCTGGTCTCAAGACTGTGTTTTTTTTTTTTTTTCTTCTGCTTGTTCTCTGGTCAATTTGACATATTGGACTTGTTGGCTAACAAAACCTGTCTTGGTTGTAGCAAAAATGCCTTAAATGAAGCAAAGACACATCATAGAATATTTCTGTAATGATCATATTTTTTTTTACATTTAATTTGCACATTAATAAAAGTTATTATGCTACTTTATGTATAAATGGAAATTTACACACACACACACACACACCTCATTATTATGTGTTTTTTTTAAGCTATGTGTGTCTTTTCATGTATGCAATAGCCGCTATGACAACAATTTACTTACTTTACTTTTTAGGTTTATCTTGGGCATTAAAATGTGTACGTTACTTTTTAAATACTAAGCTGTCATAATTAACTCTCAGAGGATTTTTCATTATCATGTTCTATTGTGAAGACATTGGTGGTACGGTCTCTCATAGATGACAGTTGATATAGATGATGATTTTTACCCCAAGAAGTTTTCCGTTATCAGTCCAACAAAGTGAGCACAAGTTGTGTCACTGATATACATTGGATTCATTGTCAGCCTGTTGTTCTTTTTTTAGTGTGATCTAATAGCACTAATCACACTAATTACTCTCGTCTAATCATTGAAAATTAGTCAGGAGGAGCTCCGTTTTTCAGGCAATGTGTTGGTTTCTTCAAGTCTTGTGTTTCTTACAGTAATTATGCAACAATTATGCAATGGATGGACCACATTGCCGACAATACACACATTGCATAGCTATTGTGGTTGAAAGTAGTCCTTTTTCTAATCTCTGGCTCAGTGAGTATTTCCCTGCCTGCAGCCTGTACTCTCATTATCAGTTCTATCTAAGTCAGGATCTCTTGTTGGCTCTCCCTCCCACCAGCCTCCTCGTCCTTAGCCTGCTTTTGTTTTTGTTTTTTAAAATATCAGCAGGATGTTTGTCGCATTTGACTTTGTTAGTAGAATAAGCCATTGGAGTGGCTTTCAGTGCATACAACATTTTGATTTTATAGCACCTCTTTATCCTCTATACTAATGAGGAACTGGATTTGTTCAAAGATCTCTGGACTCTACAGTCAAGATTCAGGTCCCTTTTCAGTCCCCTGCCTTCAGGAAAAAGATCCCAGAGCATCTGGGCCCCGTCCCACCAGACTGTTGAACAGCTTCATTCACCAGGCTGTCAGGATGCAGAACTGTGACCACTACCTTCCCCCTCTGCCCCCTGACCCTAGACTATAACACACCAATTTACACAAGGACTTAACTGTTTTTGCACATAAAGCCTCGTACATTCACTGTCTGTTATATTATAATCTGCAGTCTGTCTTCACTTACTGAACAATTTGCACTTCTGTACATCTCAACAAGCTGCTACAATATTTGCACAACTATAACCTCAAAAAGCTGTCATATATTGCACTACAGCCAGTTTATAGGTTGATTTTTGTAATTTCTTTTACTGATTTATATTGTATTTTGATATTGTTTAAATGTATGGTGCCAGTATAAAGGTGTGCGAGAAATGTCTTTTTGTTTCTTCTTTATGTCCTGGATATATAGAAATATAGAGAAATAACAATAAAAATCTTGTTATCTATATTCTGTTCTATTCTATGTGGGGTTTTGTTCCAACTCTACCTAAACACTGTACTGATGAACAACCGATTTCACTAACTACTAATGTCTTTAACCAACTCACCTGTTATCTACCACTGTTCAATCTGAAACTTATGTACATTCTCCCTCTAAAAGAACAAGTTGGACATCCCCTGGATAGGGATTCGGTGAATTTGTATTTCTGTTTTGTAAAGAGGAGACCTTTCGTTAGGATTAAAACTCAACATAACTTCTTTATTGTTTTGAAACCCTGATTTGAGACCTTAGATTTGCGTTTGAGTTGAGTTGGCTCACTGTTGAAGGGAGAGGCAGCATTAGAACTGATGATTCACACCATCTTAGATTTTACAGTGGATTCCCCTAGTTGCCTAGAAGTGTTTCTGTGACGCACATCTAAAAATGAAATCATAAACACTTCAGTTGTTTTTAGTTACGCTTGTTAACTTCACATTACTGTGACTGACAGACACATATGCACAATTTCAAGCTGGTTTTGTTGCTCCTGTATAATGCTCTTTAATCTCGTTTGACCACTCATCTGCCAGAACTAGAGTCATTGGGAGAATGTATCGTGTATCATGTTTGCACTTCATCTCAAGGTCAGGTTCAGTCTGGGGGAAGGGCATCTCGATCAGTGTCTCCCAAACATGAAACCTCGCTCCTGTTTGCTATAATTATTCCAGGCAAACAGAGAAGCTGCAGCTCCTTTGCTGAGTCTGCTCTATCGCCTAGCCATCACATCCTTTCTGAGAGTCTCTACAGAGGGGAGCATTTTAAGTGGGGCTGAAGTCTGTGGATCTTTGGACCACTGAGCCCATATCGTTAATTGGAAAGTAATCAAAGCTAATCTCTGAGTTGTACCTCAATGAATAAATTTCAAAATTTCCACTGGCTGGGGGCTTGTTGTCCATGCTTGCAGTGCCTTTGTCTTTCATTTCTGCAACCACATTCTTGTAAATGTTGTTGCATATCCCAAAACCTGTTGCTATCTAAGCCTTTCATAATGCTTAAACACTGCATACATGTCTAACAAATGCTCCTAAAACCTGAGTATTTGTCCATCCCATGTGCAGAATAAGGACTAGTTCAAGGAACTGACAAGTCTGACTGTGTCACTTCACAAGGATTGACAACCTTCTATAAAGATCTTTGACCAAATAAAACCAGTCAAAAACACCAACAGTCAGGAAGAGAGAGATCATGTAGGACAACCCCTCCAGCATAGAACAGCTGACAAAAAAAGATCCCTGAAGAATGATAGAACATCTCTTTATTCGTCCATGTCAAGGAGGATTGATTCTGTCATTAAAAATAAAGATGGACATGAAGTATTGAATAAGAAAGTCCTCCAGTAAGAGTCAAAGGAAGACAGGCTCTTATTATCATACATGCTGCATGTGCTTATATTACCAGAAGCTTTTTACAAAAAATATCATCATATACTGTATATGCCATTGGAATCTTAGGAATCTTATGAAAAAACATACAGCCCAAAACTAATAAGAATCCTTCTTCGGCTGCTGTCTATCTCAGAGGGTTTTATGCTCCTCTTCCTTATGACCCTGAGTGAAAGCATCCCTTGTGTCACTCATTTAATGGTGCAGCATTGACAAAATCCACCAATACCCTGCCAGGCTCATTCTCAGAGATCTCACAGGTCATTAAACACAAATGCTGCATGACAGGAATAATGTATGAGCCCAGCAAGGGGGCACAACTCATAGAAACGCAGAATTACTAGAGGCGAACAGAATTACATTTCTTTCTTTGAACTCCAGTGTCAATACATAGGACATATCTTAATGTACATTACTGTTATGATCATTGTCAGAAGCGAAAGAGAGGTTCATTTTTATGAGTGTAGTGATAGACACTGATAAAAATTGCCTTGCCGCTGGTTTAGTTAATGATGCAGTTCGCAATTCTGATTGCAATCGTCAAATGCAGCAAATATGTTGTTGTAGTCCACTAGCCAGCTGTTGTGTTTGAACTGAAATAAAAATCTGGTGTTTGTGCACATTTCTGGCTCCGCACATGAGAAACAAAGTGGCTTGAATCGATCCACACAACAGTATTTCAGTGTGTCTTGTGCACGTTTGTATTTGTTGCACAGTACAACTGTGGAGAAAGAGCAAGGGAGATGGTAAGATGGTGGTGGTGGAAATGAGAGGGACAGTAAATCTGTCACAATTAGGGCTGGGAGTTTAACACATTAATTACGATTAATTACTTGCAGAAAAAATTAAAAACTTAAAAAAAACTGCATTTAATTGCACCTTTCTCAGTTCCCTAATTTCTGGCACATTGGTAACACTGATGCACACTCCAGCCAGGTAGGTGGCAGTAAAGCACCTAAAGTCGCAATAAAAATGCACAGGATGCACTCAGCACAGAAATGACCGGACCAAGATGGCGGCTCGGTTGCAAACTTTCTCTTCTATTCTAAAAACTGCTCAGCAAAAAGTATTTCTGGTAGCATCTGAGGAGAAAAAAAAGCTGTTGAATCTGTCCTGGTTTTCGTTCAGCGGTGGCTGGTTTAGACATTTAACTAAAGTTATGTGATGCCTTGGACCTCCGCTCCCTGTGCCTCATTTGCATAAATGAAACTACTTTATGCAAATGAGCTCTGTGGCAACACACTACATGTTAGCTATGACAGTCCTGGTACAGGAAAACAGTGTAGCCAGCTCACAATAGACCACTTTTCAAGACATTGAAAGTGCTTGACTAAAAAAGCCTTAAAATGTTGAATATTGTGGGCCCATGATCCTTACTTAGTACATCATGTTTTATATTATATATTAACAGCCATCTGTGACAAATGACACCAAGACAAAACATCCTGAGCGAGAAAAAAAAACTTAATTTGTGTGTGATGCATGCAAAGTCCAATCTTGACTCCTATCTATTGTCTTCTTCAATCATTATAATACCGGCTGCCTGTCGAAGTGCTGTAGACTCATTGTCTGGCGGGTTATGTGTGTGTGTGGGGCAGAGACTCGATTGTTGTCATGTAATTAGATTTTCTGACATGGAATGTCACTTTATCCCCCATCTTTGGTTACATGTTCTTTGTGAAAATATCAGGGCAGCAGATAAGTTCAGCTGCAGCTCATTTAACAGCCGCCTCTGTGCTTTATCAGAACTCGCGTCAGAGCTCTAGGCTATTTGCTTTGATTAATTCAAAATGTAACCGGGAACTGCAATTTATTTGCTAATGATAGAGCATTGTTTCCCTATTATTTCTTAGTTAGTCCTTACCTCAGACATTAGCAGGTGAAAACGACATTCCTTAAAAGAATATCTTGTGAGAGCTTTCCTTTGTTGCTTTATGTACTGTTGTTGTTTTTTTGTACAAAGTGAGTGTGACTGTTGAATGACAGCAGCCCGTCACACACTGATCAATTACGGGTTATCAAAGGGCATGTTGGCAATGCTGAAACATTTTGACACAAATTTAGAATCAAGACACTTTAGCCTCACCAAAAATGAGCACTGATGAGGTATTCTACATGCAGACGGACAGTGGGACGAACTCTCCCGAAGATGGAGTCAGCGATTCTAGAGAAGAGTGACATTGTGACTAGTTGTCGGACGCGATTTAAGAAATTGATCTTATTAAAACTGTAAAATAGCACATGAAGTTACATAGTGGACCAAAAAAATGTTAAAAAAAGCAAAAAAGTGTTTCATGTTAAGATTTGTCTCTCTTATTCGTTACAAAATGCAGATTTTAGGTACATTCTCTGCGCCTTGTACATTAGGATGCACAACCACAACAAATCTGGTTGATTTTTGACTGTGGACCTTTGTTGCATCTTTCCCCTCTTTCTTCCAGTCTGACAGTTGTAAAAATAGCCCAAAATTTTCAAATTTCCTCCTTTTACCTAACCAATTTACTACATGCCAGGATGAAATTGCAAAGTCTGAGTCTTCCCTTAATTAAAATCCTAGAATGCAATTTAATATTTCCATCAGAACACCTCTAAAATATTTAAATGCATTTACTGTGGCTCTGGCCCTTCTTTTGCAGTTCTGGGTGTGCAGAGCCACTGAAGCCAACTAAAATGATCATAAAGTTTGGGATAAATGAACAGGAAGACCTAAAAGACCTTAACATGTGATCTGAATCCTGTGTGCAAAAATCCAAGCAGGGTTTAGAGGAAACTGCAGTCAAGAATTTGTTTGAAACTCAGTGTATTCCTTTTGATGTATGCATCCTTGCAATCACGACATCAGTAGCAGGACTCCCACTGCCCTTTAATAACAGCTGATAAGATTGAGCAGTAGACAAGTGGCGAGGCCCCCGAAGTTGTAATAATGATCAGAGACTCAAGTGAAAGCCAGAATGATGAGGTCCATGTCTTCTGCCAGTTATTACAGCAACATATATAGCATACTGTAGTTACAGATTTTTTTCTATAATTAAGTTTTTGTTTTCTCCTTATATAAGTTTAATAAGTTCGTTTAGGGACAATATACATTTAATATTACTCATATGGAGATCTTCAAATATTTTTTCAGCATTTCACAGAAATAACACAAAATACACCAATGCACATATCAATGTTGACACTTCCATGAATATCCATAAATTCTATTGACTAAACTGCTGAATATTGATGCTCCATTGTCATATCACACACTGGTGTTTTATTATTAAAGTTTTGTCAGGCTTTGCATATCCGGGGGGACAAAACTTCAAAATTGCCAGTGTTATGAATTTCAATCAGCATTAACATGCAGGATTGCAAAGCAGAACAAAATACTCATTTGATTTATGTAGTCTGGGCGTAACACATAACAGCCCTTGTTCTAAATCACTACAGCATCATGTTAACATCTTGCAATGATTCAGTGATAACTTAATTAAAGGTAAAATGCTTTTTGTTCCTGCTCACAGAACCCTTTCAATTACTGAGACATTATTACTTGCTTACTGTAAGAAGCACTGGAGAGCAAACAGTGGGAACAGGACTTGCATTTTGAAAATAAGAATGTAATGGAATCTATCAACAGACGTCAGGCTTTTGCAGCTTTTTTATGCACCTCTATGTCTCTGACCAACACCATGAATAAGACCTATATACAGGTCTGCAGTCACTACAGTTCAGCCTTGTGCTGTACAATGATGATGTCTCATCTCTGCTCTTGCTTTTTTAAATGCAGGACGAGTATAAATCCAACTGCTGCTTATTTTCTCTTTCACATAAAGCTGAGTAAAAAGTTATGGTTTGTGGAGAATCCAATTAACTGTGAAATGAAACTGTCCTTTGGACTGATACCTGGTAGGTGTTGTTTCAAAGAACAAAGTGAAAGGAAGCAGGTCTACTGGACTGATTGGATTTGATCTTCCTCCTAATACCTGTGAATGCAACACATGTGGTTACCATAGCACTACCAGCTGTGAAAGCAGATGAGGGAGGTTTATCTGATGTGATCAGTTGGATATCTGGAGGGAACTTTAGCCTATTAGTTGTGAATGTTGGCCTGATGGAGAAGAGAACAGTCTCAGCCACTCATGTCAGCAGAGTGGTGCAACACTGCACACTTCTATTTATTTGGATTCACTGTGGAGCTGATTTAAGACCGTAATAAGAGAAACATGAGAAGAAAACTGTCTTAAAATGATCGCTATATGCACATAAAATCAGACAGCAGTGGGATAGTGAGCTGTAGTGTTTCCAATCAGGGTTTGTTAGAGAAACAAAGAGACACTGTCTATAATATTTCAATATCCTGTTTGGGTCTCCTCTGAAATGCTGCTGACACAAGGTCGTGGTGGCAGGTTAGTGAAGATATGACCACGGTGTGCACTGACTGATTGTCTACCGCGGAGAGAGACAGGCGGACCGTCTGTTATTCATGGAGTTTGGAACAGCAGCCACAAGTATCAATCTCATTCAGTGTTTGTGCCACTTGTGCGTCACTGAGTGCGCACGGCGCCCTGCCTGTTGCTGCTGGAGGAGAAGCTGCGCATTCACACTCACATTCAACAGGCAGTGCATGACACTTCACAGCATCATCCCCAGTTTCAGCGCGTTTTATTAGTTTCACACTCAAAGCTGCGGCGCGGTTCCAGAGAAGATGCCCTTTTTTTTTATTCCTTTCTTAGCGGTGATTAACTTACGCGCCATGGAGCTTGCATCCCCTCCCAACTCCCCGGCTTCCGTGGATAAATCAGACTAGACTAGAAAGCTCCACTATATTGGCGGAAAATCAGAGGAAGGATGGCATCTCCACAGAACGGATCCAACATAACAGCGAACTACACTAACCAGTTCGTGCAGCCGCCGTGGCGCATCGCTCTGTGGTCGGTTGCGTACAGCTCCGTGCTGGCGGTGGCGGTGTTTGGAAACCTCATCGTGATATGGATCATTCTTGCCCACAAGCGCATGAGGACGGTGACCAACTACTTTCTGCTAAACTTGGCGTTTTCGGACGCGTCGATGGCCGCGTTCAACACTTTGATAAACTTTATCTACGCTGCGCACGGGGACTGGTACTTCGGGGAGGCATACTGCAAATTCCACAACTTCTTCCCGGTCGCATCTGTGTTTGCGAGCATCTACTCCATGACTGCCATAGCTGTGGACAGGTGGGTTCGTGAAATGCTCCAAGAATAATGTTTAAAGAGGTGCCGAATTGTCACCACACACCTCAACCCAACTGCGATCCGTTATGAAAGAGAAAATTAATCACAATTTTATTATTATTATTATTATTATTATTATTATTATTATTATTATTATTATTATTATTATAGGAGTAAAAATCCCATTAAAGTCCTTTCCATATTGGGATAAACATTCAGTGTTGTATGTATTAAAGAAAGGAAAACAAAATCACACACTGATAAACCTGTGGAAGGATTTGCTGCACCTCCAGAGCCATAGAACTGGAATACATTCCAGTTTAATACAGGCTCCCCTCCACACACCTTTATCATCAAAGCAGCAGCGACATATCCGGAACACATGAGCAGAACATGAATATTTGAAGCTACACACAAGGTAGAAATATCTTAGTCACTCAAACACTTTGATCCGAAGGGTTCACGCTTGATCTTTCTGGACATTTTGTTCCTGATTATTCCACTTGACTATGTTGGCTTCCAGTAGCCTTGGTGGAAAATTGAATCTTGTGCCATGCAAATAAAAGACCATATCAGTGTTGTGCCATGCTTGAAGTCTAACTGCACTCCATTTGAGAAGGCTTGCCTAATTGAAGCCATTTGCTGTACTCCAAAGAAGTCGCTTAGCATGGAGTCCACACCAGTTTAATTTAAATTCCTCTTTTGGCACTTGGGCTTTGTTCCCCGTGTTATTTAATTCCACTTTTATCTGCTTGCGGTTTACATTCATTTCAGTTCCTGGTGGAGGAGTCAGTATTTACTTGTTTGTCATTTTCATTATTGTTCTGGAAATGTTATTGCGCTGCATGGTGACCACCACCTCACACACCGTGGGCCCTTTCTACATATTTATTCATTGTTTTACTGCAAATCAATCACAGTCTGAAGCACAGCTAATGACTAAGTGTGCCAGAGATCAGCCTCTTCCTCAGGCTTTTAAATGCTCTGACTCTTTGGCTTTCTGTCACATGCATTCAAACTATACACCATCTCTGCTTCTACACACATTTTCTTTTTTTTTTGGTTTCTCTATCTGTTTTTGTCTTCGCCTGCCTCCGTGATTTCCAGTAATGTGAGGATGCAGTCAACACTATCATCCGTGCTTTGATAGTGATCAGTGGGCCGTCATACGTCATAATGTTTGAATAAAGGGATTAAACAGATGAAGGAAGCAGCCACAGGCGGCCACATAATGAAAACAAAACGCCCGTAGACGCAGAAACAGTGTGTATCTGCAGCTCGTGTACATGTGTCACACTGTGTTCCGATATTGTGTGAGGTGTTTTCCTCTTCCAGTACTTCTCCTTGACACACAAATGGAACAGTCCACTTCCTGGGGCCATGCTTGTTTTGGCTCCTCTACAGCAACTTCCATGCATTTATATTTTTGGTCTGCAGTGTCCATTCAATTTTGTCAACCGTGTCCGGAGAAAGAGAACATCGGCATGACCTACATGATGTAGATGTAACCTCCGGTCATGTTTCTGGTAACCCCAGTATGGTGCTGTCTCCGCTCTGATGTCTTGAAATGGCATGAGGCCACAGTTCGTGATCATCTGTGAATTTGTCCTTCCTGCTGACTCTCTCAGCTGCCAAGTGCCTTTCCTTGGGCACTGCAGCAAAAGAAATGCAGGTTTCTGTGTGAAAGGTAACAGTAAGTGAATGTTAACAATATCACAGCATGGGATGTCTACTATATCTCATACCTTATAAATAATATATATACATTAGTGCATATTGCGAAATAAGTTTGTCTTTTTTTGGTCTTTTTAGCTCATGAAGATCAGAAATCCAGTTTCTCAGACTATTAGAATATTTCCTACTTGCTTGGGGCTCTTTTATCGCTAATTACTGCATTGATGTAGCAATCAGCCTGTGGCACTGCTGAGGTTCTACTGATGCCCAGGTTGCTTTGATGGCGGCCTTCAGCTTGTCTTTGTTGTTGGGTCTGGTGTTTCTCTTCTTCATTTTGACAATATCCAATATGGGGCTCAGGTCAGGTGACTTGCTTGGCCAATCAAGGACAGTAATATCATGTTCAACAAACCATTTGGTAGTAGTTTTGGCTCTGTGGGCAGGTGTTAAGTACAGCTAGAAGAGGAAATGGGCATCGCTATAAAATGCGGTAGCAGATGAAAGTGCTCTAAAATCTCCTGGTAGATGCTGCATTGACTTTAGAAGTGATAAAACACAGTGGACCAACACCAGCAGATGACATGACAATGGACTTCATCCATCTTGGATTCTGAGCCTCTCCGCTCTTCCCCCAGACTATAGGACCTTGATTTCCAAATGAAATGTAAAATTTACTGTCATCTGAAAAGACTATGCATCACCGAACAACAGTCCAGTTCTTTTTCACCTCAGCTCAGGTAAGATCCTCTGACGTCTCTGGTCCAGGAGTGGCTTCTTTGAAGACATCCATGCCTGGTGTGCTGACATCAACTCAAACATTTTCTTCTCCTCTGTGGACATCAGAGCCAACGTTTGACATTTACCTGTGCACGTAAATGTGTGGCTACTTGTGATGGAAGTCTCATCCACTGTAATCTCTGCTGGTTAAATAATAGGCGGGTGAGGCAGGGGCTGTTTACTTGGTAATGTCACACTGCTGTGACATGGCTCCAAAATAATACGCTGCCTGAAAGCTCTCTCCTGCACAGATTGTGCCACGACAGCTTTCCAAGTTATCAAAAAATACATGAGAAGATTGATTATTCTGCTGCTGGAAAGTCTCTGTGATGCTGCCCAGTTGTTGGTACCGGTGCTGCTGTAAATGTGCTTTGATGCATGTGGGTACCGAAAAGGAGTGTGTGTGTGTGTGTGTGTGTGTGTGTGTCTGTGTGTGTGTAATCTTTTCGGACTTATTCAACTGTTACACGTGTTCCACTGTGGTTATTATTCATCGACTACAAGTCTGTTAGCTGCAAGCTTGTAGGATCCTAAATAACTCTGCTGCTCTGGTACACACTTGATTGGGCGTCTAACAAGGGTCAGTGAGAAGAGATAAGTTCCAAGCAATTACTGGTGAATAGACGGGGCATCTTTGTTGTTCTCCTCCAGAGAGTTCCAGTCACTGAGGTGATGGGACAAAGCCCATCCTTTACCTTATTATAAAGATTAAATTAGCGGCTGTAAGCCTGTGTGATCAGAAAACCACGTAGTATCCTGGCTTGGGTGAAGTGCTGGCAATTTCCTGCCAGTTTTAAGTGCTTCACTGTGTCAAACAATATTTCATTAGTTTTTCTTTTTTTATTGAATGAATGAATCATCCACAAGTTTCCCTGAAATCAAACAAAAGTGTTTAATTGGTCTTGAGCAGGTTGCCTTGCACAAAATTAAATATAATTTTAAGTATAATTGGCTGAATCATCCATTCGTGGGAATAAATGTGAGGCAAAGTTTTTACTTTTTCTTATTTTTGCCTTTTTCTTGTGAATTATTGTTTAGTTTCACAACTTAAGGCCACTGAAAATCCTTTAAACGGAACAGATCAAGAGTGTGAACACTGAATAGGGAAATTGACAAATAAAAGGCCACGTCTATCTTGTGAAATCTATGATGTATCTCAAGAGACTCTCAAGATCAAATCAGTAAATCAATGGGTAATTAAATGTGTGATGTCTCTTTCACCTACCAACCTCTGTCCTGTAGGTACATGGCCATCATCCACCCTCTGAAGCCTCGTTTGTCGGCGAAGGTCACCACGGGCGTCATCATATGTATCTGGAGTCTGGCTGTGGTTCTGGCCTTCCCTCTCTGCTACTACTCCACCATCAGAGCTCATCCCAGCAGGACCATCTGCTATGTGGCCTGGCCTCGCAAGGCACAAGACATGTTCATGTGAGAAATATTGACTTGTTTTCACCAAACTTCAGATAACAAAGTTGATGGATTAGTGTTTTTCACTTGAGTCGCAGTTGCTGTAGTCTGAGTCATCGGATGTATGATGTAGGATCCCGCTTATTTCAGCCAGCTTTGTCCTCTCTTTGTGCTTTATGTGTTTTCTTCACTGTGGGTACCAACAACAACAACATCTGGGCTGTTAAACCAACAACACTGAAAATTTCAAGTTTTGTCCAGGATTTGAATCATTCAATTAGACAGCCCTGTTATTTTGTTGTTGTTTTTGGTGGGTTATTGCTTTTAATCACAGAGTGCAAGCAAAGCAATTTTTGCCCATCACTATTTTGAACCACATCCTTCACTTAGCTCCACCCAAGATGACTGTTAGTGTTTTAAAGAAATACAAAACAAGTCAGAGTGTTTTTCCCCCCTTTACCAGAATAAAAGCGAGCTACAGTCGGAGCATTATGTTCTACAGAACAAGCATACAAAGCAAGACTCTATCCGTTGCCATGGATTTGTCTGAGTTCAAGTGTAGGTCATTTACACTGTTTGACTCTATATACATTAATGTGACAAATTTAGTATAAACAAGAAAAGCACTCAGAGAGTACAGTACTCCGCCAAATCTACTCAGTCTTTGTATCATTTCCGATGGCTAAAATCTTGAAAAATTTCATGGCAGAAATCACGGCACTACAGAATGTTTCCATTCAATATAGATGTACCCACAAGCAAAATGACCTTGCACTGAGCACAGGAGTGTGTTATGCATGTGTACATTATGTACAGATACTGAATTGCGTGACCTAAATATGTAGCAGGCAGCTGGTATTGATGGGACTCGGAAACACCCCACAATTCAATCAACTGTTCCTTGTATCATATCCGACGGATAAGTCCCGATAAGTCCTCAGCTGTTGATTTGTACTAGGATTGCAATCATGTGATCGTCAGCAGGCAGCTGACGTAGTGTTCACTTGTTGTCATAGTTACAGTGACGCCGTGACGACACCTCGCAATGATGCAGAAATCCTTTACAAATCCGTGGAAAATCTAATTAGTTAGTCCTTGTGTCATTTCTGACCTTCCCTGAAAATTTCATACAAATCCATTAGTCTGTTTTTGAGTAATATTGCCAACAGACAAACAGACGGAAGGACAAACATTTGCCAGTTGTCACATAACCTCTGCGTTCCTTGGCAGAGTAAATATAAAATCTCACAATTTAAGCGTCAGGCTTTTTTAACTGAGCTGAGCAGAGCTATATAGTTGAAAAAATTATAGTTACACAAGTGGGTTCTCGTTTTCAGTCTTTATGCTAAGCTAAGCTAGCTCACTGTAATTTTACATTTACCATTCAGATATGAGAGTGGTAACAAGCTTCTTTTTTAACTTTTAGCAAAAAAAAATGTGGCTAGTTGCATTGAAAATGGCAATTGACCAGTTGCATGTTACACTCACTAGTTAATAGTGTTTTTTAAAATATTTTTTACTGCATATTACTGTTGGAAGACTGCAGCAGGTGCACCTATATATAAGTGGAAAGACTAAAGTGTCAATTTCTCCAGAAAACAAGAATGTTTTTGACACATTCTGAGCCCCAGTAATGTCAAAACCTCTTCATAATGCTACATGAAAAAAATGCAACTATGAATGGATTTTGTCACAGCTGTCATTCTTTGTCTTACTGCTGAAGGATTTCCTTAGTCAAACTGGATCATAAGCAACATTGAAAGTGATCAAAGGGGCACATTTGAAGGCAGTTAGGTTGTCAACTTCACATTTGCAATTCTGATCATCAGTTGCTCATCATTTGCAACAAGAACCAAGCGTACACAAGGCCTAACGTGTTGATACTGTGTTTAAAATTCTATACAAATATTTCATGTATTCACTCCACTTTTCCACTTTCTTCTTAGGTATCATATCATAGTTACCGTTCTGATCTACCTGCTGCCCTTGGTGGTGATGGGCATCACTTACACCATCGTGGGGGTGACGCTGTGGGGAGGTGAGATCCCTGGAGACTCATCTGATAACTATCACGGACAGCTCCGGGCTAAAAGGAAGGTATGCATACTTGAGGGGGTAAATAGTGCACCAGCCACTCAGAATTGAGACAGGACCTGAGGTGATCCAATTTAGAACTGTGAACATGGTGACTGGCAGACAACAGCGAATGATATGTAATTTTCTGTCACTGAGATGCTTGTGGCTCCAGGTAATTATTATCCTGCTTCTGTTTTATAACCTTTATAACCTGAACAGGCTGAAAAGGGCCATTCGAGGCAATATGCCATTTTGACGCATATTTATCATTAGGAGGAAAGAGAGTTCAGAATAGTTGGCTAGAAAACATCTATAAAGCATCTGCCAAGATAAAGCAATTTCCCAGCTCTCTGTTGTTGCACATATACTGTTAGGAGTTAAGCCTTTGTCTCTGCTAATTTAATTACTGCACCTTTATCATGCAGTTGGGACAATGAAGGTTCTAAGTAAGTTTCTTGGCCTGTTTGTGCACTCTGTATTTCATGGTAATGTGTTGTTCAGTGGAGAAAAAAACAACATCTTTGGTGGTGATAAAATGGATGTAACAAGGTAATGTTTTTCGGAAGTGAAATTAAGCAACCATTAAAGCCTCTTTATACGTTTTATATTTAAATGAACCAAATTAACTCCATGTACAACTTTTGTGGTGTGTTTAATCACTGGAACTAATATTACTTCCTTCCCGAATGATTAGGTAGACATGCAGCAGTAAGGCTTTACACAGACCGTAATTCTTCTTCACTATACCAAGAACAGTGCACTATTTAATACATTACAAATAAATTAAAGATAGTAACATTACAACTAATGCCCACTGGTGAAACTGAAAAGAACAAAAGTGCAGACTAAGCTCGACAATTAATAAAATACTTCAGGTTATGGAAAGTTTAATGGCAGTGATAAATGTTACACCCGGAAGTGTGAAGATCAGCTCCTGCATATTGCAGCGAAGAAGAATCACGACTTTTGCTTTGAGTATGTGTGTGCAGCAGATAGTGCACTGTGAACATTTCAGGGAGGAAAACCCTAATTTCATTCAACACAACCTTTTGTAAATGTCGATTATTGTCCATCAAGTGCTTGTCCATGCATCCGGACAGGTACAAGCTGCGAGCACCAACAGTTTCCGGAGGCGATACGAGTTTGTCCGCACTTTGGTAGACACGTCTGAAACCTTTATCCACGGGACTCGGTGTCTCATCCAAGACACGTGTTTACAATGGGAATGTTTCCTGCTACCATGAATAATGACCAAATATGAGAACACACATCTCGCAGCAGGCTTTTAGGTCATAAAAGGAGTAATGGAGATAAAGGTAAACAAATCACAACCCTTTCTGCAGCATTATTGGCAAATGAAGCAATACAATTCTTGGCTCAGGCTGAGTCATTTAACTCCACTGTATGTTATACTCCATCTCAAATCTCTTTATCAGTCATAGTATTGAACTGTGTGTTTAACAGATTCTTTACAATTTAGAGTTGTGAACCTTTTTTTTCTTGCAACCCTAATAGATAAGCTCAAGTATACATTCATTGCTATCACTCATTATGTTTATTGTTGTGTCCGTTTAAACTGATATTAACCCATCTGTTATTTTGCGGGTCAAATCGACCCATTTTAAAGTTTAAAAAAAAAAAAAAAATGATAATAGCTAAAAGTATTTTTTCAGTATGAAATGTCTGCTTGGCTTAGTAAGTGTAATCAACATACAAAATGAAAATGGTTATTTCATATATTTGCAAACCTAAAAAAGTTTTAACATGCATTTTTTTTTAAAATAAAAAACGAGTGACTTATCCCTATTGAACCATGATCTGTAAGAGGTAAAGAACACTGTTGTACTAAATATTGATTGAAATGGTTCGTAACAGCATTATTAATGAGACAAACCAATGTTTATTGGGATTTTTTTGGTTTCTGCCATTTTTGGATATTTGTAAATGCCCCAGGAAGATCAGTGCTGTTACTGAGAACCTAACCAAACAGGAGGGTTAAACAAGATGCTAATGATCTTTTAAAATTGTTATTAAAAGGTGTATTAATTATTGAAACTGCATGTTACCACCGTGATTGGCAAAAGCTTTTAGTTCTCCCTTTACACTGCTCTGCTTTCTTGTTAACTATCTTCTTTTAGCATCCTGCTGACTGGAAATATGTCCTGTCAGCCTGTTGTTTATTGTTTTTTTTTCTTTATAATAAATATACAAAGAATCAATATCATGCCAATTTGTTCTTTCCACACACAGTTAGTTTAAACACAAGACACTTGGAGGCAGGCAGACACCCAGCATTTTTCCTGTCATAACATGGAAAATACTTCTTATTTATAATGGCGTGCCATAAGAGTCACAAACACACTCTGCAACATGACAAGTGCAAACATACAGTCTGAGTCTTAAAAACTATATGCTCAGTGACAAGAAGAACAAGGAATCCCACAGCTGCGGTTCGTAAGGCAAAGCGTGGTTAGACAAAATATCGATTTGATTGATTTTTTTCTATGAAACTTTGTGTGAAACTAATTGATTTTGAAAGCAGCTTCATTTTCTTCCAGTGCTTAAAATGTTTGCACAGTACTCTGTATAATGCCTAAAGAACCCAAAAACAGGACTCCACAGTATTATTAGATTTATCTTGACAACTTCTTCACCAACAACCTGCAAACCATATATTCAGCCAATTTACAGACACATAGAGAGACCCACACATGCCCATCAGCTACACATTCAACTTATGAGTGGCAATTTATAAATTATTCTAAGAAGAAATGCAGCCATACCTTCAAAACAGCCATTCATTAAAACTTGCAATGACATTTTTGCTAACAGGGTCTGTAATACAGTCACCTTTAGAGGTTAACTGTCCACAAATGTCATCTAACTGGCATGGCTGCTTTCTGGTAAATGCAAATCGGTTTCCATTTCTGTACATTTATTTGAAAATGTATGCAATTTTCTAAAGGTCTTGTTGTTAATGGATAGGATGAGTTACTCATTAACACACTTCACCGCTCTGGTTCACAAGATAATGCAAACTAATGTGCTCTATATTTCTTTGTGAAACTAGTGTGCGACCCGTAGGGAACACTAAACAAACACTAAGAGAGAAAGAGTCAGATTTAGCTCTGCGTTAGCATGACGTCCATTCCTCTACATTTCTTAAATGGAAAACATGACTGCGCTTCTAATTTTGTCATCCTACAATATGATTTCCTTGTAGATTCTGGCAATTGCTCTCAATCACCTTCAGAACTAATGACAATGATATAGAATCAGTATTAGCCTCCATGGTTTTCATTAGTTGTGAGTCTCCCTTACAGAAAATGGCTCTGTGGGGAGTCCTTCTGGAATGACTGTGCAGACCAGTAATTGAAAAGGAATATTTGTGTGTCTTGAGTGTGTTCGTGTGCTGTTGTTTGTACATAGGAATGTTCAAGTTTTACCCATTTGCACTCAGTGTTATAGTCCAGAGAGATCTTAAAGTTTAGTGCCTGCTTGATGTTGTGTAGTGCATGTTCATCTTCCAGTCTCTGTCTTGTCTTCATCGCTGCTTTACATGGTACAGTACAATCTGCTGAGCGGATAAATGTCATGTGGGTTGAGAGTTTAGAACTCACAGGTTCTGGTCAGAATAGGTTACAGAAAGGAGAGAACAGCCTCAGGCAGCACAGACAAACATCAGAGATGTAGCTGGCTCAAAAGCTAGTGTTCTTACTCTCTAGACTCATGGCAAAACATATAGATATTGATATATACACTGCCATTCAAAAGTTTGGGGTCACTTGGAAATGACCTTATTTTTGAAAGAAAAGCATTTTTTTTAATGAAGATGACAATATATTAATCAGAAATACAGTTTAGACATTGTTAATGTGGTAAATGACTATTCTAGCTGGAAACAGCTGATTTTTAATGGAATATCTACATAGAGGTACAGAGGAACATTTCCAGCAACCATCACTCCTGTGTTCTAATGCTACATTGTGTTAGCTAATGGTGTTGAAAGGCTAATTGATGATTGGAAAACCCTTGTGCAGTTATGTTAGCACATGAATAAAAGTGTGAGTTTCCATGGAAAACATGAAATTGTCTGGGTGACCCCAGACTTTTGAATGATAGTGTATATTCCACTCAATGAACTGAGTCACAAGGAAAACACCAAATACCACCTTGGTGCATTGTCTGTAAACAGTATTCTGTATTGCTTTGGATGTTTGCTTCAGGTTAAATCTGCTCTGAAGTCACAGCGTCACAGCAGATTTCATCAGGTTGTCCCCCAGGATTCACTTTTATTTTAATGCATTAGTTTTACTCTCTACCGCTGTAGGCCTTCCACGGCCTGCTTCCAAAAAGCATTCCCAAATCATGATGCTGCCACCACCATGCTTCAGGGTGACGGCGACACTGTGTTTGTGATGGTGTGCGGTATTTGGTGTCCACTAAATATAGTGTCTGGTCTGATCGCCCAAAAGCTCCAAAGACCAAAGAACTTTCTTCCAGTTGGATTCAGTCTCTCAAATGTTTTTCCGATTCTACATTTAATCTGACATTTTTTCAACAGTGACTTTCTCTTCGCAACTCTCCTATAAAGCTTTGACTAGTGAAAAATAGACAACAGTTGTTATATGAACTATCTCCCATCTCAGCCACTGAACCTTGTAACTCCTTTAGAAGAGTCATAGGTGTCTTGGTGGCCTTCCTCACTCATCTCTTTCTTGCCTGGTCGCACTCAGTTTTTGAGAACAGCCTGCTTTAGGCAAATTAATGCATGTGCCACATTCCTCCCATTCTAATGATGGGTTTATCTGTACACTAAGTGATATTCAGTGACTTGGATTTTTTTCTTGTATTCATCCCCTGACTTATGCTTTTCAGTTACTCAGTCTTTCAATGATTACTGTTGTTGTGAATAACCCAGTTTTATCTGCTTTGTCTTTTATTACAAGCACATGTCTTGTTTATCAAAGGAGCATACAAAATATCCATAGAAGGACACCAATCAAGCTGTATATTTAAAGGCCACTTTAAAAAACACTGACCATGAAGTAGATGTTCAATTGCCAATAACTGCTTATGGTATTAATGGACAAAACTAAAGCCCACTAGATCTGTCCCAGTTCTTACATAATGTAAATTCTAAGCAATTATAAATACTGTGTGTCAGTATACATTCCGCATTTGCTTGGTTTTTTCAAGCGTGGAACCAATGACCACTACCGTGCCAGTTAACTGCATATTGGACACTGATTAGCTTTTCACAGTTGCCAACAATTAAAACAAAAAAAATGCAGTGGCATACAGGGGCCATAATCTACATTTTAGTATAGTATAGTACAAACTGTACAATAATAGTGTGTAGTATTAAAACAATAGTAGTTGGGCCAGTCACCAAGTGTAAATAACTATATGATTTTATGAAAGTGCATTAAAGGATCTCAGTTGCCACAGTCATTCACAAGGTTTTTAGATTCCAAAAGGTAATACATTAAATATAGTTTGATTCAAGACCACCAACATCAAAAAAATTCATTTGGAAAACTCAGTAGCAACGCTATTGTCAGCACTTTACCAGCACAACAGTGCAGACACTGGAAGCAAACAAATCACGTAGCATCGCTTCGACCACTTCTTCCTCATTACTGTGTGTGCCAGCTCTCTGAAGCTAACAAATGGCCTGCTCATTTGCAAACATTGTATAAATAGGAGCATAACTTTCTCCAACAATGTGAACATGTGAAGTCATTTTTCTGTATGTCTTGGACTCCATAGAGAGGTAAAAAGTAAACTTGCACGCTCACCACTGTGTTGCTTTTTTGTTCTTGTGAATAGTTAACAGAAGAATGATGCCCTTATTTGGATAGAAGTTAAAATTTTGAGCCTTTGAACCCCTCTGTTTTCACATCCAGTTTGTTTGGGGCACAGCGATACTTTGTCATTAACACTAATATCCATGTTTACATGTCTGCCATCTTAATTTACTCTACTGACATGCTAGTATGTCCCTGCGTACAATTTTAACTGGATGCTGACACTAGATTAAGTAACAACAATTCACTCTGACAGGGACATGTATGTGTGTAATAAATGTAGAGACGATCTATCCAGTAGTTGTTATATTTCAATCAAAATTCTGAAATCTCATCCTTATGGTGGAAGAAATGGCAGTGCTTTATCACAGCCACCAAGAGTCTTTCTTAAAGTAATATGAGTTTATGTGTTTTTGATAGGGCTGTGCAGTGGCTTGGTGGTTAGCAGCTAGAAGATCTCTGGTACACATTTCCGCCTTCCCGGGATCTTTCTGCATGGAGTTTGCATGTTCACCTTGTGCATGTGTAGGTTCTCCGTCTTCCTCCCACAGTCCAAAAATATGCTGAGGTTAACTGGTCACTCTAAATTGTCTGTAGGTGTGAATGTGAGTGTGATTGTTTGTCTCTATATGTAGCCCTGTGATAGACTGGTGACCTGTCCAGGTGTCTCCTGCCTTCACCATAAGTCAGCTGGGATAGACTCCAGCCCCCCTCGACCCTAATGAGGATTAAACGGTGTATAGATGATGGATGGATGTTTTTGATTTCAGTCTGGATCAGACACACAAGCTTGTACCTTAAGACACACTGCTAATGGTGGTATTGTATTGGGTTAGTAAATTGTTTATCTAAGGTGATCATTCAAAGAAGCATCAATGCTTAGAGAGAAATATTAGCTGCTCCAGGCTTGTTGTTTTCATTGATCAGTCTAGACTTAACCTTGTACAGCCTACTATAGTAACTTATGCTAGTGTAAATGGTAGCGTTTAAATTAAACAGACACAGCTGTCCTTCAAAACAACTGTAACTCACTCAAACGGATTGATGGGGTAGTTCATTTTAGTTAATGGCAGAGCAGATTATAAAGGAATGAATGAATGGAAATAATGAAAAAGAAAGTGGCAGATTTGTACAACAACAACCCATGAAGAGAGTTATTATTTCTGAAGATCATTCTCAAGAATTTTTCTAGTGTTTGACCTTAATGACGGATTTCCTGTGCAGTCGTCATGGGTGTGTGCGGTAATGCAGTGTAATAAAAACCTACGTCTTTGTTTCATTCCTCATCATCTATATTGAAAGAAAGATTCGCCAGTCCATTGTTTAAAGTTAATCCTGCTGCAATCTCCACGCCACAGGTGCTCTATTTTAAGCTCATGCCTGGGGCTCCAGGTTCGAAATGTCAATCTGAGAAGCAGCACAAATGACCTGTCATAAGATTGCCATACCTCTTTTAAAGACAATCTCTCTTCAACCTGTGTTGTGAGCACCATCGATCGTCCATCTTCTTTCTGTCTGAAGTCTGAAGCACTGCATGTGTGTGTGGATGTAAAGGTCTGGATGGATTATCTTTACAAAATCTGTTTCTTTTCCCACCCTGAAACGATGTACTATATCCAGCGTTAAGCCAAAGTGCATGTGAGTGTCACACTAACATGCAGCAATAATAGGATTGTTCTAATCCCAAGAGGACAGGTGTCAATAAATCTCTGTCCTGAGAGAGAAGCATAGCCAAGCTTGTTCTACAGTGGAAATCACAGGGTCATTAACCATCCACACTAGAATACACTATGAGCTGCTGTCTTCAGGGTTTATGTTCTGCAGCTTTCAACACTCTTCTCACAAGTCAGTGCGGAAAACTTTTTCTTCTACACCTTCACAAAAGCTCCTGTTGAAACACTTATTGCAGGTGTAATTCATGCTTAAATAAAATATTTTCACTTTATTCAGACCACCTGGTATCTTGAATTTCCCTTTATTTCTTGCAATTATGTATAACTGCTATCTTCAAAGAAAAATAGTTCCAAAAAATACACAAAATACTAAAATACTATTAAAGACGCAATTTATTCTCTTTTGCAGTGCAGTAAGTGTAACATTCTGAAATTGCATGTAATCAGAAACTGGTTAAGATTTTATATTAAAAACAAATTAGGTTAAAACAATTAACTTGCTACATGGAATGTAACTCAAGTGATATTAAACTTCCTTCAAAGTGCATTTGTATTCATGCTTGCATTCAGGTTTTGTGAACAGTGTTGCACTGAAGGATTCATGGAAATGGTTTTCTTAGTTATTTAAAGACTCTCTCTAGCCGTTCTCTTCTGATTTGTTCTCTTTATTTCTCTATTCCCTGTTTAGCATTTACTGAGTGTGTTTCTCTATTGCTTAATCAGTCACTTTTATTCAGACACACAATTTGCAGAGGTTTGTCCTTTTCATATATTCCAGATCGTTTTTGGATCTCTGATTTGAAGATAACTAATGTGTGGTCATTTACTGGAGCAATGAAGGGACATTAACCCAGCGATGGGGCGAGCTCCTAGACTGTTTTGGTCGGTTACAGTCTAACTGAATTAATGCTTTAAAAAGCTCATTACTGTGTTAGTTTCATTACTTTGTGCTTTTTAAAAGCAAATTATTGCCAAACCAATATGTTTCCTCTTCCTCTTTCATTTGTTTTCCACTCTTCATTTTAATTTAAATGTGAAATTCTGCAGTAATGGAGATTTTGAATGGAAGAGTTAGTGACATGTTTACTTTAGCTTCTTTTAAGTTTCTCTTGAACACAATGAAATATCTGCATTCTTACTGGTTCATAAAGATGCTAGTTTCACCTTTAGAATACTCCTCATATCTATTGTGAACCTACAATATTTTAATTTACAGTATGCACAGAAGTGAGTACAGCTCTGTGCAATATTTCTTACCTGTCAAATGACTGTTATTGTAATCTTACAGTAATTCCACAACTTCTGCATTAAACAGTAGGATGCCTGCTCCAATGTGAAATTAAAAACAAATGGTTTAGATTTAAAACATTGTTCATTGTTGTATTTCTCAATGATACAGAAATCTTGAACAAATCCATGGATCCAGACTATAAGCTGCATCACTGCCAAAATCTAATCAGTTGGTCCTTGTGTCATTTCTGACCTTCCCTGAAAATTTCATCCAAATCTGTTAGTCCGTTTTTGAGTAATGTTGCTAACAGACAGACAAACAGACAGACGGACAAATGTATGCCGATCATCACATAACTCCGCCTTTCCTTGGGGGAGTAATACAATCCCCATAGTTGGAGTGCAGCCAAGTCAGTAAACCTTTACTTAGTACCAATTGTGAAGATGCTTCCCCACAATTGTTACACTCATACAGTCTGATTTTGTCACACTACCACCACCATGCTTCACTGCCAGGACTATGCATTCGCTGTGGCAGTCCTGCCCTTCTTCACACCAAACATGCTGGACCATGTTTGGTGTTTTTTATTTATTTATTTATTTATTTATTTATTTTTTGGTGTTTGGTGTCACTTTTGAGTTGAGCAGTTTCCCCTAACTTTCTTCTCACCAAAGACTGTGATTCCCGTATTCGTCAGGCTTCTTTTTATGGTTTAGTCTTGCACTTTTGTTCCAAACAGCAAGCAACTGTACTTTTCTTGGATGCCATACATAGAGGTTAACATGTCGTTCACACTGTCTGAGGCGTCAGAAGCTGTGATTTCCATTCCTAATTCCAGTCCTAATTTTGAAGCACATGCACACCTATTTTTCAGAAGTGGTTTGCATAAATACCACATTGACCATGGTGCCGTTTTAAGAAGACAAACATTGCAGCTCTGATTAGTGGTTCTGTGGCTCATTCTATAAATCCCTATACATCCTGATTACAGCTGCAGCTGTGTTACCACTGATGTGAAATTGGTCACCAAGCTTCCTGCACACTTTGCCATATTTGTGAAGTTACACAATCAGACTTGGTAAAGCCTGATTGTAAAATGCTGGTAAAGTGCAATCAGAATTGCCCGTGGAGCCATAAAGCAGCATGCAGATAGACACAGCCCATAGGCCCAGTCCTGTATTTTGGTTCATGACACACCATCTCAGGGCTGTGTGGGACATTTCCCCGACCTGGTTTAGTCTTGTTACACCTGCAGACTCTGGTCACCTCGCAGAATTTCATAATATAATGTAGAGGTCGATTTTAACCAAAATACATTCTGGAAAACTGCTTGCTGGAGTAAGTGGTGCATGTGATTCCAAGGATACATCACATCATATCACATCAGCAGTATTTACATTTATTTAAGGAAAATAATTAATCTTGATAAGAGTAAATGGTGAACTGTTATTTTGATGCTTTAAAGTTGATACTAAACTGGATTCTGCTTAGTGCTCTTCCGGTATGATATTCTTCTTTCAGACTTTTAAATGTGAGGTTCTCCAATGAAAAACACACCAACAAGAGGTACTGCTGTCACCATTGTACATTTTCCCCACGTTGTAGGATTGCTTTGAAAATGTCTCTACATTGCACATTAGACATGTTTTTGTGGGTCAATTTAGTCTAGATTGAACTTTTGTATTATGCAAGAAATGGGACTGAATATAAGCACTTGAGATTCCACCTTCAGACAAAGGGTTCGACTACAGTAACTGCTGGGGTCAACCATCTTTTTCCAGAGTTATTCCACTCTAGCATGTCTCATCTGTGTGCCTAAGCCAGTGTGTGCAATACTATAAGAAAATTGCCATGCTCATAAAGATTGTCTCATTAAAATGAACCGAACTGGCTCGCTTCCATTCTTTTTTGTAGCATGCAGTAGATTGACAGCCGTGAGAAGCTGTTAACTCTTGAGTCAATCTATTTTTGTATTCGTATTCATCATTCGTGAAGATTTTGCAATGAAGTGCTTGAACAAATGCGGGTGTTTGCTGTCAGTAAAATTGAGGAAGCAAGGCCGTACGTGTGTTTTGCTGCAAGGGCAAGAAACCTAACAACCCTGTCAACCAAAAGATAATCAAACTGTGTCATTTGACCACCTTGTTTTTTGTTCGCATTTGAACCAAAGAGCTACAACCAGCTGCTGCTAGCGCTAGTTTTATATTTAACACACACATAATATACATTGCTTTCATTTACATCAGAAAAAAGGCAAAAAAAGATTTGGCAAAATGTTAAATGATTTCTTTATTTACGCTTTTAAATTTGGGGTTAATCAGTAGCTGTTTTCTTCTTCCTCTCCTGATTTTTTTCTCTTTTTTGTTTGTTTTGCTTTTACTGGTATCTAAGAACATGTCATTATACTCGCAACGTCTCATCAGAAGCATGTTAATGGTTGAATGACATGCTCTTGCATCACAGAACAATAGGATCACTAACTGTGCTCTGGGAGACTCTAGGGTACAGTAGTAGTATTATCATATGACTTTTTTTCTTATTATTCTGTACGTTTTTGTCCTACTGGTCTTTGTAGTCTAGCAATCACGAAACATCAAAGTGGTAAAAAGAGAATTGACATCATCCCTTTGAAGTCTTCTCAGCTATATGGTAATTTCCTATATTTGTCCTTCACTCATCTCTTATTCTCTCTGCTCTGTCTGAAACCATTTACATAGACTTTTCAAGATCAACCTACTGGAAAAACCATCTAAGGCTCTCTGAATGTAAAAAAACAAAAAATATATTTGGGCAAAAATGTACATTCAAGTACAATTTGATGTTAATAAGTTTGATTTCTATTAACTGAGATTTCTCGATCGGCAGCTTTTCCTAAAACTTGATAAAACTGTGCCTTCAATTTTGTTTATTTACGGTATGCACTGCCGTTCAAAAGTTTGGGGTCACTTAGAAATGTCCTTATTTTTGATAGAAAAGCATTCTTTTTCCAATGAAGATAACATTAAATGAATCAGAAATACAGTCTAGACATTGTTAATGTGGTAAATGACTATTCTAGCTGGAAACAGCTGATTTTTAATGGAATATCTCCATAGAGGTACAGAGGAATATTTCCAGTAATCATCACTCCTGTGTTCTAATGCTACATTGTGTTAGCTAATGGTGTTTAAAGGCTAATTGATGATTAGAAAACCCCTGTGCAATTACATTAGCACATGAATAAAAGTGTGAGTTTTCATGGAAAACATATAATTGTCTGGGTGACCTCAAAATTTTGAATGGTAGTGTATGATCAAAATGATGGCTGATCAATCACTGACTATCCACAACATTGAAACCATCAACCTAATACTTGTGTAGGCCATTCTCATGCTACCAAAACAGCTCTGACAAGTCATGGTGTGGCCACAGGACCTTAGGGTGTCCTGTTGTGTTTGGCTCCAGGACGTTGGCAGCAGATCCTTTGGGTCCTGTGGGTTGTGGAGTGGGGTTTGTAAATGCAAATTGAGGTCTTGGGAATTTGACTTCTTGGGCTCTTTGTCTTGTTCCTTGAGTCATTCCTGAGCAGTTTGCAGTGTGGTGGGTTGCATGTCTTGCTGGGAGATTCTGCTGCCATTACCATGAATGGGTGTACTTGGTCTGCGACAGTGTTTAAGTGGGTGGTCTGTGTCAAAGTCACGTCTATGTAAATGCCACAACCAAAGGTTTACCAGAAAAAGTTTGCATTGTAATGAGCTGATTAATGTAGTTTACTTGACCTGTCAGTGGTTTTCACATTGCAACTGATTGATGTATTTCTTTTTCTTTCTTTCTTTCTTTCTTTCTTTCTATTTTCCTTGCAAAGCACATTTTGTCTCACCTTACTAATTGGAAAGAATTTAGATACTTTCTCGGGGAAAACTGCTCAAAGCCTTTGGCTATGACTTTATTGCAGCAATTTATCTGTCCTTTCATGTCCCACAGCAGTGTCATCCAGAAATTAATAAATTGTGAGTTTATAATTAATGCTGTCTGTCCTTCTGCAGCCTACAAAGTGATCTCAGTCCTGGGAGGAAATCATTGTTTCTAACCTTAATACACATACATTAACCTTAAAACCCAGCACTGTACAGGAAATTGCAAAAACACAAAGAAAGCTGCTCTTTGTTTTGTTTAATCTTTTATGTGCTGTGCCAGGGCTTTGCTTTCCTTTCGTTTCACAAGAACACAAAAGGAAAACGTTGAATGTTAGAGCTAAATGGTGTGTATGACCTTTGTATCAGGAACACATAAAAACTATGAGAAATTTATCATGCAAAGTAATTACTTTCAGTGGTTTCCTAAAGCAAAGCAGTCCGTGCAGGAGGAAGGCAGAATTATTACAAAAAGCACGGTTGGAGATCTGTCTTAAAAATGGGTGGTTAAATAGTTTTTAATCACAGATGTTTCATATATTGCAATCATTTAGTTTGACTGATAAAGGCTCTAACTCTCTGAGACCATCCTCCGAAGACGAAGAAGAGCTTTGCCTTTGTTAGCAAGTTCCCTGAAACAACACAACATTCAAGTAGTCATAGTCTCTTTGACAGGGGGAATGTAACACAACAAGGGAGGAGGTTGGGGTGGATTGATGGGTCAAGAAAACATACAAGTTTAGTGTCGCTTTTCAACCAATTCCGACCTTTTTCAGCATCGTCAGGTCAATGTGTCGATTTACAGGGCATGGACGTAAAAAATATTTTAAAGTTTAAATTAGGGAACCAAATTTTAGAAACTGAAACAAGTCACAGGCAATACTTGGAAACACAGAAAAAAAAGTCTCACAAGGACTTTGTGTTTTTACCGTGTACCTTTCTTTGTTCACAAGATCATGAATTTCTCAAGGTGTACTTGTTTGACACATGTAGTAAATTACATTTGACCTCGGCAAAACAGAATTCTCTAAGGCCTGGACTCTACCTGGCCTCCACTTCTTCAATACAACTAAAAATACCCAAAATAACCCAGTTATGATTTTTATTTGCTCAGAATGTACTAAAAGTGTGTTTAGACACACAATGAAACAAAAGATATTAGTCCAGACATGATGGGCTTTTGTCATAGCCAGTACAATGGGTTTATGTTTAGCAGCAAAGGAAATGGCAGAACACATTTCAGATCCTCTGGCAGGCAGTTCCAGTTCACAGGAGTGCAAAATTATAAAGGTACTTCTATAGTTTTGGAGTTGACCCTTGATATTTTTAAAAGGCCAGCACCCGATGACCTGGATGATCTGGAAAGCTCTGGCTGATATACTCTTTCTTGTGCCGCAATAGTTGGAGCTTTGAATATGAGAAAGAGTTATGTAATCATCAGTATTGAATTTCTGTGACATTCATCGTTGCAGTTTAACAGCAGGAGTAAAATTTGTGTGCTTGAGCTGTCAGATATAAATCCATGGTAGTGTCCTTTGTAAGCCTGTAAAAATGGAACTATAGATGTCTATAGGTGCTTTGCAGGAGTATTTTTATTGTTGCCATAGTAAACCAACAGAATAATTTCATTTCTGTGACTTTATTACAGCTATAACAGCCACGTTTCAAGACTTTTATGCCAAACCATGAGTTCAAAATGTCAAAAGTGTTACTTAATTGATTCATAAAGAGGAGTTTAAGAGGATTAGGCTTTAATCTCTAAAGATATACAACACAAAGATCCGGATCCCTTGATAACTGCTGTCTACATTCACCTGCTTTGAGTGAACTAGACTGTTAACACCGCTATCCTGACTTCCATACACACACACACACACACACACACACACACACACACACACACATACATATATATATATATATATATTTATTATCATTCAACAATTTGGGGTCACTTACAAATGTCCTTACTTTTGAAAGAAAAGCATTTTTTTTCAATCAGAAATACAGTCTAGACATTGTTAATGTGGTAAATGACTGTTCTAGCTGGAAACAGCTGATTCTTAATGGAATATCTCCATAGGGTTACAGAGGAACATTTCCAGCAACCATCACTCCTGTGTTCTAATGCTACATTGTGTTAGCTAATGGTGTTGAAAGGCTAATTGATGATTAGAAAACCCTTGTGCAATTATGTTAGCACATGAATAAAAGTGTAAGTTTTTATGGAAATGGTGTTAGCTAATCATGTTGAAGTTATATATATATAGTCGTTTTTCCATTACTTTTCATTCTAGGCTTTCTGAAAAGGTTCTCTTCATTAGAAAGATTTTTGAAAAATAATTGTATTTACTTCTTAAACAGCAACTGGAAGATTCTGATCTGGGTTTTCTTCCTTCATAGCACCAAATCAGCTGTCATCACAGAGACCATTGATTACTGTTGCAGCTGACTGGCTGCTGTTCTATTTCTGGATTTGAACTCTGTTTTCATTTCTGTCATCTCTTCTATTTTAATTGGCCATCTTGAATAATGACATGGTGCCACAGATAGAGCTCTTAATTGGATTAGTTCTTATCTTTCTGGTAGAAGTTTGTCTTCCACCAGTTCACAAGCTGTCACACATCTATGAACTAAACACAGCATCAATTTTCATGCCTGTCCTGATGTTTCCCAGCTTTCTGTCCCCCTAAAAACTGCTGTTTACCCCTACTAATCCCAATGTCATTTGCTCTGAGTTACAACTTGGTCACTCTACAGGGTGTTATCAAATTTAAGATAACCCATTGATATTAGACTGCTGCTTTCTTGGTGTCACAGATTTGGTCTTAATTGGATTTGTTCTTAGAAGTTTGTCTTCCACGTGTTACAGGCTGCCATTCTGCTGTCAGAAATGTGGCCTTAACACAATATTCAATTCTATGCCTGTGAAATATTCATAAACACAATATTAATTTCCATGCCTGTGCTGATGATTCCCAGGTCTTTATTTACTCCCACAACAGCGCTTGTGTTTGTAGACATTGGATTTGCATTGAGTGAAAACTTGATTACTGAGTTGTTTATCACCAAATGTAAAATACACCACTGATGTCAGACTGCAGCTGTCTTTGGAAACATGAGTACAACAAATACGCTCCACTAAGCTGTGAACTCTTGTTTTTATCTGTTTGGACTCCTAAATATCCCAGAAAATGCTCAAAATACTGCCCCAGGGTTTTTAACAACTCCTGATATGCATTACTTCTAGTTTTGCCTCTTTCTACTGACGACCTGTGAGATTTTTATTGAAGACATGAATATTCCAAAGCATGATGAGCTCCTATGGGTGCTTAGTTTTACATCTCCCTACACGATACTCTGAGTTTGGCTTAAAAAATCATTTTAACATCAGGTTGTTGTGTTACCGTGTGCATTTTAGCTCGGTCTTTAACTGTGTTGTCATCTCCTATTTTCTCCTTAGTACCACTAACCATATAAAATGGCCTTCTGGAGGATATCTTTTCAGTGTTGTGTATCTGTGTAAAGAAGAGCTTGGAGTCTGTCTTTTATATTACTCATAAAATGCTGGCCACCACAGAATGTATGTCACTGTAAACACTTAAAAAATGATACATGCTCATATCCAAGAACACCATGGCATGTTTTGGCCACGACTGTTACAAAAGTTTTTTTTTTTTTTTTTTTAAATAACTGTGTCAGTACTACAGTTTATGCTGGATATTACTTTGACTGATGTATTCTGCTTCTAGCCTATATTGCTATAAAGTAATATTTTGGTTGTTGGGCTGTTTTGTGTGTGTGTGTGTGTGTGTGTGTGTGTGTGTGTGTGTGTGTGTGTGTGTGTGTGTGTGTGTGTGTGTGTGTGTGTGTGTGTGTGTGTGTGTGTGTGTGTGTGTGTGTGTGTGTGTGTGTGTGTGTGTGATGCCTGTGTTTGGATTGGCCTTTCACTGCGAGCACACGGTTGCACGCAACATTTGTATGCTTCATCCACCTCTGGCTAGTAGGTGGAGGTCATGAGTCATTTGGGGACTGAAAAGTTTGGGAACATCAGGTTTAGAACACCAACAGATTGAGAGAGGGATGGAATGATTCCACAAAAGTTATGATATAGATCCTGTTTTTTTGTTTGTTTTTTTTGCACCAAAACAACATGTGGGCCGTTCCAGAATTGGGGGACATTTGGGCTTCAAAATTTTTGAAAAATGCACCTTCTCTTTTACAATTTTCTGCTAAATATTCATCACTGATAGGTAATAAACTTTCAAAGGCTTGATTGGCTCAGCTTACACATCAACGGTAGCATTTTTATTCCATGTTTTATTTGTTGTTGCTCCAGACTTATTTGGTATTTTTGAAATATTTTCAAACATTCTTTTCTCCTAGTTTTTTTTTTTTTTTTGGGGGGGGGGGTCTCACTAGTCTCACTAGTCTCACTTATTTTAAATTTGGTGAGTGGGACATAAAATGTCCTCCATTTCTGGAATGACCCACGTCTGAAAGAATATGATGAAACCAATGCATACTTTAAATGATTTAGAAACCAGACTTGAATAGAATATCATGTGTGGACACATAAAGTATTTGAATGGATATAACTGAGGTCTCGAACGGTCCAAATTTGGATTGTTTAAACTAGACCTAAGAGCACTTAGCAAGTGTGTCTCTCTTCCTCAAGTTTATTTACATATTTAGCCTATTGAGAAACTAGACATTTTTCATAATAATGGGGCAGCTTAGGCTTTTAAAAGAGTGCATTAACGAGAAACCAAAAAGCGCAACAAGATTTCCAGCGCTTTGCTCTGTCACATGAATTAATCCTGCTAATATACTGTATGTTGCCCGTGCAGCCAGTGCTTGATAGCTTTTTCCTCTCTGCCACAGACATATCTGTGAACTATTAAAATCATATTTGGGGACACTGTTAAGCAGCATGAGATGTGTTTTCATTACCAAGAATATGGGCAATGTAATTTATTTTAAGTCCGTCACACGTGCACCATCCTGCTGTCATAAGTCTTTGCTCAAACACCAAGTTTTTATTAATACACTGCTGAAAATAGTCACGACAAATGGAATGTCGTTTATTTTTTTAATGTCTGACTAACGTTTCCTGAAAACTGCAGTCACCATCTGGTTTAGTAAATTCCTTAGTGCCTTTAAAACTAAGTTGTATATATTATTTCTCACTTTTTTGTAGGAGAAAATGTGCTACTGAGAGACAGACAAACACATTGTCGGCTGTGAAAAGAATATAGACTTTAAGATGTAAATTGTAAATATTGGCACAAGACTTTGAGCCTTTCTCAGGTAGCAGCTGCTTGTGCTATAAAGGGAAATGTTCATATCCAAGCTGGTTATCATCAGCCGCCATTAAAAATTGTTAATCAAGAAATCTAAACAAGATAAATGTATTTTCTGCCGTCATTAAACATTAGACCTTCCCTTTAAGCTTCTCCGCTTAAATCTCTATAACACACTGTTTTAGGATTCTTTGGCAACAGAACACGCCACATGCAATGCAAACATTTACACTGAAAGCAGAACTTCTCCGGTCTCTCAGTTTACTTTTAGGTTGGATCATATCACCCTGAGAGCGTCAGAGTCATCGTTTAATGTTCATGCTACCCTCAAATTAAAATACTGACTAAATACTTCACCCACTGTTTAGCAGCCACCTTGTGCAGTTTACAGCGTGACTTGTGTGAGACCATAAACTTCTTTGCAACAAGTGCTTAAACCAAAGGGTACCAGGACCTCTGTTTAGATTTCAGGAGGGACTCGATGTCTGTTTTGTCTCTGCTAGTGTCTCTGCCTCTCCAGCCTCCAGTTTTGTGGATTTTGTTCCAACCAGTTCCCAACCAGAGACATTCCACTGGAGGTTGTTTCCAATAAGAAAAAGACGCTAATAGACAAATAAAAACTTTTTTGGGGGTTTTTTTTGAAACAATTTTTTTTTTGTTCGGAAAGTTCGGAAAAGATTTAGAGGTTTATGCTCAAACATTTTTAATCGAAATTACTTGAAACATTTGGGCTTTTTAAAAGAAATTGGTTTATTGAAACTTTCGTCTCACAGCTAGAAGATTCCCAGTTTGTGTCCCGGCCTTCCCGGGACTATTCTGCATGGAGTTTTCATGTTCTCTCAGTGCATGCGTGGGTTTCTCCAGGTACTCCGGCTTCCTCCCACAATCCAAAAACATGCTAAGGTTAATTGGTGATTCTAAATTGTCCGTAGGTGTGAATGCCAGTGTGATTGTTTGTCTCTATGTGTAGCCCTGTGATAGACTGGCTTTCTGCCCAAGGTGTCTCCTGCCTTCACCCTAAATCAGCTGGGATAGACTCCAGCCCCCCGAGATCCTAGTGAGGATTAAGCAGTGTATAGATAATGGATGGATGGATTGATGGATGGACGGTTTATTTAACTGGGACTGTCAATATTAATATGGATTCCTAGAAATTTGAAAACAAGCTGCTATTGTTCAAGTTTAGAAAGTCATCCTAAAAGCAGAATATACAAGTGAAACGACTAAGGAAAGTTATAGAAGCAAAACAAAAAATGTCTAATAATATGGACACTATTTTATTTATATATATATATATATATATATATATATATATATATATATATATATATATATATATATATATATATATATATATATATATATATATATATATATATATATATATATATATATATATATATATATATATATATATATATATACATATGGTGGTATCTTCCACCATGTATGATTTTCAGGTATTTAAAGCATGTAGCACAGAGGCAGATGATACAATAAGCACAGACCAAAAGCTTACTAAAGACAATAAAATAGATTATTTTTCCATTTAAATTTAAAAAGGGCTGTTATCTGGTAACATGGTAAAAGTAACATTTTATTTCTCTAATGTTATTTAGTCTGTTTAGATTATTAAATTAGACATCATCATGAAAATGCCAGTTTCAAAGTGAATCCACACTGATTGTCTAAAATTATTCTTGCAATTGTGATTCTAAGGATTCTCCTGATTTTTTTCCCAGCAGATTCATTCACCTGACGTGTCATCTCTGAAGTATACACAGCACACAGGTTCAACTTTAAGTTACAGTGGTGTTTCAATTAAAGTTCTCTGGAAAAGGCACTCATGGGATGAAGTCCTCACATGGACTTTTATCAGAAACTTGCCATCTGATAAGTGAAATTGGAACACACTGTCCTGCTTTCCATTGTAGTATTACAGAAACGCATCAGTCTGTTCCCTGTGGTGCCAGGTGTTACAAAGAAGCTGGCTGGAGCTACTTGTACCATGTTCTCCTCACCAAATATTCAGAAACGGTAGCAGCGAAGTGGCAGATTTATTTTCTTTCCCATGTAATCTCCTCTGCTTTACAAACAGCTGTGCATGCATGTGTCTTCACAGTGACAGAATTCTTCTTACCGTTGCTCGCTCCTTCTCCTGCAGGTGGTGAAGATGATGATCATTGTGGTGGTGACCTTTGCCCTCTGCTGGCTGCCGTATCACGTCTACTTCATCGTGACGGGTCTCAACGTGCGTCTGAGCAAGTGGAAGTACATCCAGCAGGTGTACCTGTCAATGATGTGGCTGGCGATGAGCTCCACCATGTACAACCCCATCATCTACTGCTGCCTCAACAGCAGGTGAGTAACAACAACAATCGTGTGTCATGGCTGAATAGGGACGGCACTCGATAGTTCTAAATTGTTCCATTCATCAGAATCGTCTGCCTCCGAAGCTGTTTATTTTCTTTAATTGATGCTAGAACATTTTCTCAAACTCTGAACACTTTGTGCTGCTGGAAAATTGCGTCTAAAAGGGTCAGAAGTGAAAGAACTGGTCCACAGTGTGTCTTCATTTCGTGACAGTGCCAGTTGTAATGTTCGCACTATTAGTCAAGTAAGGGTGGAAACACCTGCAGTAGGTTGAAACCTCTTTCTGTGAAACATTAGCTTGAATTCCCAAATTGTTATGTCAAGAACTTTAAACACAAGTGCCACTGCTTCCCAACTGAGCAACATATCTGTTACTAAGTGGAAATTTCTGATGCTGTAATAAAATGCAGGCTGCACCAGTGTTCTCTCATTTTATCTATTTTAAATGATGACAGAGAAGCTGTGTCAGTAGATCACCTGCCTTCCTAGAGGTTGCTTATATGTGAATTAAATCAAAACTGCGAGTTCTTGAGGCCATTTCCACAACTTGCACGTTTTTTATAACTTGCTTGTAAATTTATTATTGTTATTATTATTTTTTCGTATTTAAATCATGTTTTAACTGTTTAATTTCATAACTGTGTTTTCTATTTGCTGCTGCCTATCTTGGCCAGGACTCCCTTGAAAAAAAGGTTCTTAATCTCAACGAGATCTCGCCTGGTTAAATAAAGGTTAAAAAAAAAATGTATTGAAGTGGCCACTGAAAGGGCTCCAGGTTAAACAGTGTCTTTGCACACCTGAATCACGTGAATGTTGATTTTCTACAATGCGGTCAGATTCAGAGATGATAAAACAGCTCAGCTGACACTGAAAATCTGTGTAGGCTTCCCTTTTTTCCACACAGACGACTGATCAGGAATCTATAAGGGAATCAATGAAGAATTGGAACATGGCTTTGGAATCAATACGATGTTATCGATTCCCAGCAGAACAACTTAACATCCCAGTTGAAACACTGCCAATGATTTTACAACAAATACGCAGCTGACTACTATTGTGCAACTTTGTGAATTAAATTAGGTACCATTAATTCAGTTCAATTCAGTTTTACCATGCTTTACCAAAACTTTAACTCTAAAACGAAATAGCTTTTTGTCAGTATAGACTTAGACTTATACAGACTTTATTAATCCCCAGAGGGAAATTCTGTATTATCTCATAAGGTTAGAGAAAGAGGAAAAATCACGACAAGTAGAATTAAACAACTAAAAATAAAACTAATTTCTAGTAATCTATAACTCTCTGTGTTGTTACCATTCTCTCCATGCATTTCTTAGATTTTCATTCTTAAAATATATACTTATGAGCACTTATATACAATACTTTTTTTTCTGTTGTTTGTGTTCTTTTGATCAATGACTTAAATGATTTGAGTCACACATCAAGAGAGCATCACTCAACAGAAAAATGCATTTGATTCTTTAAAAGCAATGTTTCCTCTGTCAAGCAACTGAAGTTATTTGGTTTATCAGTGAATGTCAAATCAGTGCATTCAAATACTGTAGGTTTATACTATATATATATTGCATTTCCACACCAATGGGCCTCTTTTCATTAATTCTTTGTGGTATAGTATAGTACACAATAAATGGTATACATTGCTTCATGTAGAAAAAAAATATAATATTAAAACATTAATGGACTGTCAAGTGAAAAATACCCAGTAAACACTTTTTTTTCCACATCTCATATGTTCTTCAACTTGGCCTGTGTTTGCTAGCTCTTTCTATCTCCCTTCTGATGTTAAACCAGGTTTCGAGCTGGTTTCAAACGAGCATTTCGTTGGTGCCCGTTCATCAAGGTGTCCATCAACGACGAGCAGGAGCTACGCTCCATGCGGCATCACCAAACACACCAGAGCAGCATGTGCACGCTGTCACGCATGGATACCACCGTGGTGGTGGTCTACGACCCCACTGAAGGCGATGGCGTTGCTGGAGGTGGCCCTGGTAGGAAGCACTCTCTGCCCACAAGGAAGAGAAGCTACATCACGTCTCGCCACACAGAGATCACTGGCTGCGATGGTAACGGTGTGAAAATGCAAAATGGAAGCGCTCCAAATGCTCAGCCTGAGGATTTCTCTTGAAGAGTTCCAGACATGCATGCAGCAGAATGTTTGCATGTTTAAAGGTGTATACACATGCATAATACACTGTACATACAACAGTGCACATGGTGTTCGCTTAGCTTAGACATAAAGGCACTGTATAAAGGCAGACGGGGTTACTTCAGCATGTAGAGAAGTTTAAACTCGCGTCCCATCAATGTCTCTCTACGTTAATGAAATGCTGTGAGAAGCTGTTCTTACTTCAGTCAAACATTCAGCTGTGATTGAGTTTAGCATTTAAACACAGCCAGTGTGTTTGTCATGGTCTAACTAAATTTCTATTATGGAACTATGGCCTAGTTTGCATTTCCATCTGTTCAAACTGTGAACTTTACGTGCCACAGAGGATGTGCTGTGTATCGTTCATTTCCCCCTGCAGCCACTAGCGACTGCAGCATCACCAATGGAATAGCTGCTGATTGAACTCTGTTTGGGTCCATATGTGGCTCTGAGTTTGACTTTGGGTTATGTAACTGTTGCAAGAAACATTTCCTGGTGACTGGCTGAAAGCCAAGCCAGAGGTGAAATCCAGTATACATTCTCAGCCTGTCAATAAACAGGCTGGGAATGAGCTCACTGCAGGCAAACTGGCCAGCTAGGAGCTAGTGTGTTAGTGTCACTTGCATTTTTATGTTTTCAACTAAGCGGAGGAAAAAAAAATAAAGAAAGTTTAACAGTGAAAGGCCATCAGTTGCTTTAATTGCCTTTCTATGATGTGTAATCAGAGAACACATCGGTTTTGGCAGCTGTTGGGGTTTCAAGAATGTTTTTCCTGTGTTGCATCCCTGCTTGTGTGCACCTTAAGTGTTAAGTTTACACCAAGCAGCACACTAGACAATGCCAGATTGATTATTGGAACCATACTGACTCAGTACACAGCAGACACAGACAAAAACACGAGTATGGCTTAGAAAAACTTTACTGTATGTATTGATAGGTGTTGCTGCAATAGTTTTGTCTGTTTTAAATGAAATTTTAAAATTATATATGTTTTGAGCACCTGTATAGTCACCGTAAAGGCTATTCTGTTTCAACATTTCTAGATTGTTCCAGATGTATAGTTCCAGATCTATACTCCTTGGTAATTGACATATTGCAGTTTCTCACATAATAAAGAAAATACATTCTTGCAACTGTATATATATATATATATATATATATATATATATATATATATATATATATATATATATATATATATATATATATATATATATATATATATATATATATACATATATACATATATATATACATATATATATATACATATATATATATATATATATATATATATATATATATATATATATACATATATATATATATATATATATATATATATATATATAAAGCAGTTTTTTTTTCAATGAAGACAACATTAAATGAATCAGAAATCCAGTTTAGACATTGTTAATGTGGTAAATGACTATTCTAGCTGGAAACAGCTGATTTTTAATGGAATATCTACATAGGGGTACAGAGGAACATTTCCAGCAACCATCACTCCTGTGTTCTAATGCTACATTGTGTTAGCTAATGGTGTTGAAAGGCTAACTGATGATGAGAAAACCCTTGTGCAATTATGTTAGCACATGAATAAAAGTGTGAGTTTTCATGGCAAACATGATTTTTTTTTTCTTTTGAACGATATTCTATATGGAATATAAATATGACATACAGAAATTCCAGCCATAAAACCATAATGTAATTGTCTTTACTTGTTCCTACCAACAGTTTTGAATGTTAGGAGACCTCATGAAAGTATTTACTTACGAATGTGACGAAGTACATGTTGTGCATGTCAGTGTTATGCATTATTTAGCTATTGCCTTTTTGTTTTATTAAAGTTGGTTTAACTATTTGTATGTGGTGAACAAGCCATGTTCATGTTTCTCTATATTAATGTTTGTTTGAATGTATAGCACAATGTGTGCCTCTCTCTGTAAAGTGTTACCTATATTGTTTGTTGTGTCTTTAAAGGATAAGTAGTTCATTTCAGCCTGAGTCTTGTTTCTCTCTTTCCGTTTTTATTCCTTTTGTCACCATAAATTGCCTCACTACATTTTTTTTGTCCCCTTTACTGTGCAGGAAATGCTTCTTTCTCTGCTGTTTTTCTAAAAGACTCAGGGCGAAAAAACTATTTAATCCTTTAATAACTATATGACTATTATTGCTGGCAAATCACAAGTATTTAGTAATTTGAGATGAGGAATTGTCAGAACTCTTTGTCACTGATGATCATAATTCTACAATTGTATATCTTATTTCTTATAATTATGAATTCTTCTTAAACCAACAGGTTTTCCATTGCTCTGCACTGGTCAGTACTGATGTATGTGTTTAATGTCGCTTTACTGCAGTTGTCTTCACAGTATCATGAGTGTTTACAAGTGACATGACCTGCTTAAGATGAAATGTGGCTGTAATATGTTGCATTTTTGGTTGACAAAAGAAAAAACAAATACGCAACAGTGGATTTTTTTTGTGGTAGTTGTCAGAAACGGCGCAGGTAATTGTGATAATCCACAACTTTTCGTCTTTATTTACACTGATAAGCCACAACATTAAAACCACCCAAACAAGAAAAGCACTCAAAGAGCGCAGTACTCCACCAAGGCTGCTCAGCCATTGTATCATTTGAGTTGGATGAAATCTTCAATTTAAAAAAATGACCTTGCGCTGAGCACAGGTGTGTGTTATGCATGTGTATGTTATGTACAGATATCGAATCACGTGACCTAAATATGTAGCGGGCAGCGGGAGTTGATGGGACTCGGAAACACCCCCACAATTTAATCAATTGTTTCCTTGTATCATCATATTATCAGGACTTATTTCCCATGGGTAAGTCCTGATAAGTCCGCAGCGGTCAATTTGTAGTAGGATCACAATCATGTGATCGTCAGCAGGCAGCTGATGTAGTGCTCACTTGTTGTCATAGTTACAGTGACACCATGCCACTGTCTCGCAATGATACCGAAATATTTAACAAATCTGTGGATCCAGACTATAAGCTGCATCACAGCCAAAATCTAATCACTTGGTCCTTGTGTCATTTCTGACCTTCCCTGAAAATTTCATCCAAATCCGTCCATTTTTGAGTAATGTTGCAAACAGACAGACAAACCAACATGATCGCTCCGCCACATTCCTTGGTGGAGCGATCATTTGTTATAACTGAATAGGGATGGGATTCAAGTTGAGAACTGGTTCTAAAGTTCTAAATTCCACTCATCTGAATCGTCTGCCTCTGAAGCTCTTTATCTTCTCTAACTGATGCTAGAACATTTTCTCAAACTCTGAACACTGTGCTGCTGGAAACTTGCATCTAAAAAGATTCATGGCAGAGTGGAAGAACTGATCCAAAGTGTGGCTTCATTTCATGACAGTGCCAGTTGTAATGTCCGTAAATAGTCAAGTAAGGGTGGAAAAGCCTACAGTAGGTTGAAAGTTCTTTCTATGAAACACTAGCTTGAATTCCAGAATAGTTTGTTTTTGAGTAATGTTGCTAACAGACAGACAGACAAATGTATGCCAGTTGTTGGCATGGTAACAACATTGTGTAGTTCTTCTTTATGCTGACAAAACAGCTCTAATCTATTGGGGGATAAATTTTGTGATGTCTGGTACTGGGACATTGGCCAGAGAGTCTTTGGGTTCTGTGGGTCATGTGGGGTGACGCCTCTGTGGACGGGTTAGTTCAGGCGCACTTTACAAAAACTCGATTAGACTGGGATGTGGGGATTTTGGAAGCTAGGCCAGACCCTTGGGCACTTTATGTAGTGTTTCTCAAGCTGTTCCTGAGGATTTTTAGTGATGAGATGCGTGTATTGTGCTTCGTCTGCAACAGTGCTTAGGTGGGTAACAGAGCAACCAAGGTTTCCCAGCAAAGCAGTGCATTATACCGAAAACATCAGTGTTATTCCCTTTAGTGTTGTGGCTGATTGTGTCTGTTTCTTAATTTTATACCATTCAGTAAAGATTCAACCCTGTATCAGTAAACTGCATTCATGTTTCTGGCAATTAGGTCGACTACATCTTACAATGACATTTAGATTTTGCAGTTATGACATAGTTTTCTCCTAAATCTAAAATAATTTTCATATTGACTTCTGCCCAGCTGTTATATAAAACACATGCACTGTTGTAAGCTGAAAAGTAGAAATGCACACCATATCAGAAGAGAAAATGAAACAAAAAGAACCCAACTAATAGCTACTACTGCCTTACAGAGATTAAACAGACCATAAAGCACGATAGACACTACATATAATCCTTACCACTACTCTCTAGATGTCATCACTGCACCTCATATATTCCCTTCAGCCACTGAACAATAGCTCACTTTTTTTTATTTTGTATTTTCAGATCACCTGTCAGACCAATAAAATGCAGTGCAATGTCCACTCATCACCAAAGAAATCATTAAAACTGAGAAAAGTTGTGGATTCTAGCCTCAATTTGACCTTTGAAGAAGTGCCAATATGTGTTGTTTTCTCTGTCATGCTATAAAAGATGTTTAATAAACCACCACAAATTCATACTGTAGCAGTGTTGATATTGGTGCACAAGAGGTGTTCAGTACCAGGTGAGCATCTGCAGATACTGTGAGAAGCAATTTTTTTCAAAATTATGTTGTTATTGGTGCAATTACTATCTCTTCATTTCAAATCATGTAAGAGAATAAATGTGATTGTGTAAACAGTGGGCTATATGAGCATGAGTCAACGGTAATAAAGTAACTGAAAGAAACAAAACTGGAAGGTAGCTAATTGTGCCAAGTTCCACAGCGAGACAGCTTTCCTTTTATGGCTGTTCTGAGAATAACTAAATGATCTGAACTGGCAAATGGCCGCCACATGAGTCAATCCAATTAGAATCTACACTTCTTGAATATTCATTCACTCGCTTCATCCCTCAAACATTACTACCACACGGCCTGCCAAATCTAGCTTTGGAATGCTTAGCAAGAGAATTTAGCTTCCAGATACTCTTTGTCCTCAAAGTTAAGAACAAATACTTGAGCTATTATTTCTTTTAATCTCTCTATCATTCACAAAGACTACATCTATCTTTTATCTGGGTGTATTTTAGCTGCAGTAACATGTCACAATGACCACTCTTTAACCAACCTGAAAAAAAACTTGCCTGTATGGAAAAATTAAATTAATGATTAGCCAATGACGTGTTGTTTCTGTGGTCGACTTTATATGTCAATCTGGCATCAACGAAGCTCTATTTTCTCAGTTTTGTTATCGGGATATTCTACAAATTCAACTGTTTCATTTATCAGACACTTTTATCTAAAGCGAAGTACATCTGAGAGTAGATACAACACATGCAAGGATCTAGTCAGGAGAAAACAACCTGGATAAGAGCCATAAAACAAGTTAATTTTAATGACAGGAGGTTGTTTATACAATCGGCAATCAAATGTAAGAAACCGCCAAGTCAAGCAAATGAAACACAGAGAGAGAGAGGATACAACAAAACAGCAACAACTGATGACGCAGTAAATATCTGAGGATGTATTTTTGTCTTTTTTGGAGATTGATTGAATAGAAAGACCAGCAGGAGGATGTCTTGACAAAGGCAGTGATGGTTTAAAACACATTTAATCACTCCTATTTTCTTTTTGCAAAGAATTTTCAGATCCTTTCAGATTCTGCTTGTAAAACTTAGTAGATTCTGGCACATAGAGCTGCAATATTAAATATTCTAAAGCACATAAGACTGGCTGTTGTTGATTCATTCTGAATTTCACAATTGTTTAATTCTACAGTGCCAAATAAGGCAATAGGTGGCACCGGCTTGTCTCTGTTAGTCGCTTCTTTACAATGCAGCCAGCTTACAATGCATTTGTCAGGCATGTTTTTTATGTTAAATATGGTATATTAAAATATATAAACCACAACAGTGTTGAATCTGTGCTATTACATCTTCACATCTTATCAATCTTTCACCAGTGAAAGAACTGCAATGATAGCCGGTAAAAACTGAATCCATCTGATGTTCAGCAAAAATATTCCCCACATGTGACACAGCAGCCTCTAAAACAGCAGTATTTCTGAGGAAGAGGTGCTATTTCACCTTGAATAAGCGGAGATCTACACCTCTAAAAAAGGAAATTGTTACACAGTAATCCGTGTCGACTGCATGTGGTTTAGGAATGCTGCTCTGCTGGTCTGTGTCAGACCTTTCGGCGGAGAAGTCATCTTCAGAACAGCCTATTACACACCACAGTGAAAACTGGCAGAAAACTGTCAGTTTCCTTTGCACTGTTGAAAGCAGAATACACACTTTATGTGCTTGTTAAAACGGCTCGCTGCTGCTCTTGCGTTTTTCATTGTTGTTTCTGCAGATTTTTATGTGAATGATCTGTTTTGGTGATTGGAACTAATCTCCTCGCTCTTCATCTAACAGCTGCACTGAATTGTCACAACCTTTTTTGCTCTGCTGTGCTTGACGTAGAGAAAAGAAAATTACAATCTTATTTCTCTTCACAGCCTTTTGTAGCCATTTACACATCTTAGGATCTGTCACGAGGAATCCATTGTGAAGAACATCAAGATTTTTTTTCATCTGTTTCCAACACTTGCACAAATCTGTCTGGTAATTCAAAACATTTTCCTTTAGCTCCCAGCTTGAAAGGATTCATTGTCAGTGAGGGGCTTCTTCAAACCTCTGAATGTATGGAGACAGAACATGCTGTGATTCCTCTGTCGGTTACATTCCTCCAGTATGAGAAAGATTTATCACAATCTGCGGCTGATGGGAATCTTCTGTATGATAAATTTTTTCACCATCGTTTAATTAATTCCAACAATCCTTTTCTTTGTACATTATGCATAGGGCATTTTCAATAAAGTAGGGTAGTTTCCTTGAGGTTAACAAGCGTCATTTCATTATAAGAAATTAGAACATATAGTGTCTGTGCACGGAATCTGTTAGTTTAAACACAAGACACTTGTGCTCCAAACAAAAAGGATGTGCACTCATTGAAGGACCTAGGATCCCTGACCCATCACTATACACACCAGTGTGCAGTGAATCCTATCACATCTCTGAAGGTCATCAGGTGGAAACCTCCCTTCAACGGTGTTTCGCATATTTAGTCCCACAACACCTCCAGGACACTAGGCGGTGAACGCTGGTGTCCCATATTCACCCCCCTAGTGGCAGTTCACACTGCTCCTACACAATCCAAACAGCACATATATTCTGAAATCTGATCTTTAGTTGGGTGGCTCGGTGTTTAGCACTTTTGCCTTGCAGCTAGAAGATCCGTGGTTCATATCCCGACCTTCCCGGGATCTTTCTGCATGGAGTTTGCATGTTCTCCCTGTGCATGTGTGGGTTTTCTCTGGGTACTCTGGCTTCCTCCCACAATCCAAAAACATGCTGAGGTTAATTGGTAACTCTAAATTGTCCGTAAGTGTGAATGCAAGTGTGATTGTTGCCCTGCCTTCACCCTAAGTCAGCTGTGATAGGCTCCAGACCCCACCCGTGACCCTGATGAGGCTTAAGCAGCGTATAGATAATGGATAGATGGATGAAATTTAGTTGATTTATGAAGAACAGCAACCTAGGAGGCATACATCATGATCCAGCGTGTGATTTTTACCACTGACGAAGATGGTAAGGTGTCAAATTCTGGACCAGTTTCTCTGAATGAACATGACATTCCCACCTCTCCTGGGTCGAATCTCACACCCAAACACTAAGTTATGCATGAATAATCACCACAAGGAGATAAAAATGTCTTCCTCTTCACACCCACCTCATTATCATCTTTGTGAATTGTCAAATTACACCGGTGGTGCGATTCCTCCGGTTCATTTGCTAACTTTGTTTGCCTGGACTCAAAAGATTGTTTTTCCTCTTTTGTGTGTGATTCATATTGGTAAATGTTTTTGTGAATCTTGCTTGTTGAATTATGCGATACAGCAGGAAAGATGATAGATAATAGATACTAATTGACAGCACACGCTGGAAGCGTCATATCAGAAATAGAGTGCAGAATCTGGGATGTGATGATTCGGGAAGCAAATGTATGAAAACAGCTGCTTTTCTTGCAAGCCGATATGCATCATCAGTGTGAGAAAAGGCTGACGAGGAAAGCAGTGTTTTTCCACATCAAGCAGCACTCGTGTGTACTCCTTCAGTCTTTGAAACAGAACTATGCAGAATCATTCAGTGCATTCATTAGCCAATACATCACCAGCTGCTACAGGCTTTTGCAGATGTCGGCCGTTATATGTTGAGGACAGATTACAATCAAGCGCAGGGGAATTTTTATGGAAAAAACGACTTAATTCATATAACCACGTTGCATTATCAGTGTTGTGGTAGATTTTTAACAATAAGACACACTTTCAGCAAGATGAAGGTTAAATAAATCATTGTACAAAAGCTGATGTCAAAAAATGAAGTAATGAGCTCACCCTGAACAGTGGTTTCATTTGAAATGATATTTATATTATATATATTATATTTTATATTTTAATAGGGCTCTCAAAAAGACACAGCGGGTGCTTCTTTGTTAAATTTCCAGACAATTTCACGTTTATATTTCCTTTGTGAACTTGTGGATTTCAGAAAAGTAGATCTAAACTCTTGCCTGGAGGCAGATATGTACCTTCCATACCTAGTCTGCCGGAAATTAAAAGAAGAAGAAAGCCGAACAATATGGCATCGGCCTCTTCCTTGGCATATTACAGGAAAACCATATGTCGTGTTTGACATATGAGGTGGCACAGTGGAGCAGTGATTTGTAGTGCTGCCTCACAGCATGAAGGTTTTGGAGTCTTTCTGTGTGGAGTTTGCATGTTCTCCAAAGACATCCATCCATCCATTATCTATCCACCGCTTAATCCTCATTAGGGTTGCGGGGGGGCTGGAGTCTATCCCAGCTGACTGAGGGTGAAGGTAGGGGACACCCTGGACAGGTCACCAGTCTGTCACAGGGCTACACATAGAGACAAACAATCACACTCACATTAACACCTACAGGCAATTTAGAACAATCAATTAACTTCAGCATGTTTTTGGACTGTGGGATTAAGCCAGAGAACCTGAAGAAAACCCATGCATGCACAGGAAGAACATACAAACTCCATGCAGAAAGATCCCCGGAAGGCCGGTACGCAAACCTGGGATCTTCTGGCTGCAAGGCGAAAGTGCTAACCACCACTGTGCAGCCCTCTCCAAAGACATGCTCATGTTAATTGGTGATCTTAAAGTGGCCATAAGTGAGAATAAGTGTCTGTCACAATGTGTTGCCCCTATGGAGGGGCAAACTGTCTAGAAAATGGATGTTTGACTTATGAGTAACATAACTGTACAGGCTTTTGTTGTTGTGGTTGCCTGCTGTTGCTACACACTGTATGAGTGAGTATGCGTTTCTGCTTATACTGAGGACAACAGTTGAGTACACAGTCCTTCAGTGTAGCACAGGACTCAGTGAAAAGGCTGTGGACACACATTAGCCCAAACCTCCTCCCAATTTGGTCTGCAGAATCGCATGAGGAGTCATTATAATTGTCCAGTTGTGGTTTCGGCCAGTCGTGAATAAGGTCTCTCATCATTTAAAAGTCATCTCAGTCGAAGCTTATTAAGGCCTTCCTTATTAGTCTGACGGCAAACAACTGGGGGTGACGGGCCATCATTTTGGTCTGACTGAAAGCTGCTGCAAAGGCCTTTTTGATATTTTAAAAAGTCACAGAAGTACACTTTTATAATAAAGATGATAATGATGTTTGAATTCCATCTTGCTGCTTCAGTTTCATCATCTTGTGCACGATTCGCTTTTACTTACTGCAGCACTTGAATAGTAATGGGTATGCTTTTCCTACAAAAAAACCCCACATCAGACATCTGTTGCAAAAAGGACAACTGAAACGAACTTCAAAAAGACCCGCTGACCCTCAAATACAAACATAGCTGGTCCAGTGAAGCCTACAAAACTGCACCAGGGTGATACCAGACAGCACAAAGCTGAGCCGTGTTTAGTCAACCCGAACTCACAACTCACCAACTCAGACGCTCTGGATAAATTATAAAACACACCGATAGACACTATGTTGTGAACTTATCAGGCCTGAGGGAGGTTTTGGGAATGAAGTTGGGAAATCTTAGCCTGTACCTCCAGTGAAAAGATCAAACCTTCAACTGAACACTCAAGCTTCAAATCGATGGCGTGGCAGTCGCGAGTGAACTTGATAAACCCGTGTTCTTCTGTGATTTGACCTCAGATGTTTCCAGTTTCCAAACTTCCCACGTTCATCCAAACTGTGGAAATAGGCAGTGAAGGCAGCATTGTGAGACGTGTGTTTATCTGTCTGCGTGCGTGCGTGCGTGCGTGCGTGCGTGTGTGTGTGTGATTACAGCGTAAGTGACGAAATGAAAAGCACGAGGCGAACTGTGTCTGTCTGCAAGAACTGTTTGGAACAACGCACTTGAGGATGTGTTCATGAGTTATAGCCCTGAAAAGAATGTTTAACCTCAGCTGCATCCTCTTTAGGAACCCCATGAACACTTGATTTGAGCGTAGGAATGTAAAATAAAGACATACAGGGGCCTCAACAGTGGCGAATAGAGGGGTCATTCCAGAGCTACACACCAGTAAAGCACATCTAACAAAGAAGACCACTTGGACTGAATAACATTTAGAAACATGTATGAACATTTGTATGTACGTTTGGCATTTTTGGGTGATTTTTTGGCGATAACATGTCATTGAATAATTGTTTGCTGTGATATCAATAACCAGCAAATATAACTGATATAAAGATTTGTTGTTTTCTTTCTTAAAAGCAATCTTCAGTCTAATCTTCTGTGAATTTTCCACTGTCGGGTCAAACAGCAGCGTCCATCATTTGTTAGACAAAGTTATTTAGCTACAACACATACAAGCTTGTGTGTTCTTGAATGACTCTCAGCCTGTAATCTAATCTCCAGTTTATTCTAGTGTAATGTATGTCCAAGAGCTTGATACAAGCAGTTTAATCAGTATTTATCAAAATGAATCAACGATGAGACAAGTTTTTTAACACAGGACTCATGTCACCGATACAGAGTTTCTCAGTCTAAAATAGGCCCAAACAGTAAGGCAGGTTAAATCTAGATGGCTACACATTGTCGTGTTTCCAAACTCACTGGTTTGACAGATGCATTGTGGGAGGTCTGCAAACTTTCACTCATATTTGATTTTGAATGCAAGTTCCCAGTAAGTTTGACCTGGATAACTGAGAACTGAGAAAACATATGAAAGAAGCCACTCAGGCAAACATCTTAAAGGTTTCCTCATGCTTCTTGAGTCATCATGTTTTTAAAGTTTCATTGGTATGCTGTGATAGAACAAAAATTACCACTGAGAAATGAATCTAATCTATTAATACAGATGTGATATGTGTGCAACTTTTCATAGTCCACGAAAGCCAAATGCCATTCTAGCATGTCGCGGAGAAAGCAGTGACTGGTAAACATCGCTTTTTCTCAGAATTTGCTACTCCGACATCAAAGCAATTAACCTGAACCCTAATGTCAAAGCAATCAGCCTGTGCGGTGTTAATTTCTTGTTCATTATGCACTTAATGCACCTGTTTGAGAAAATTGGCTCATTTCTCCTTCACTGATTAGACTCCTGACACATTTACAAGACCAGCAGTCTTCTGGTGCAAAGGCAGAATGATGGAAGCCTCAGTGACCGCTGAGGTCATTTACAATAATTGATTTTAAACAGTTCAACTTGCGGTCGGAAAGATGCTCTGTATTGAAGGGTCTGTTCATCCAAACATCACAGCATTAAATAATCAATACTGTGAGCTATATTGTAATTACCTCCATTCTGTAGAGAAGGCATCAGAAACCTGACATCGCATATCAAAACCAGAACAACCTGCATGGCTCAAACACAGAGAGCTATTTTGCTTGACAGAGAGTTAAAGTAATTTATTGATGCTGTAGAGGAAATTGCTGTTGCAGCAGCAGTTTACATACCATAAACACACATAACCTACGCTAAGCTGACATGCTGTTAATGTAATTGGACAGAAACTTCAAAGCATTCAAGTGCACACGCTTCAGTAATGAGACACTATACTGCCTGAGTTGAAGGCCTCCATTTTGCAGAAGGAATACCAGTTAAAATACCGTTTTGTTTTTTGTTTTTTTTTCTTTTTTCTGCCTTTAAAACTATGTCAGTCTTGTGTGGTTTTGGTCACGTCCTACGGCTCTATTTAGTAATGTGTTTGATTTTCTATTGATTTTAGACAGTCAATGGAGGAACCAAGCCATAAAGAGACTGATGGAATTAACACTGAACAGACACACTAGGAAATTTCTGGTTCTTTCTCTTCTGGAACTGGAGAACAAGGGGGCCATCAGTGTGACTGTATTGCTTATCTGCAAGCTCTCAGCAGTTTACTGGTTTGCCATCTTCACACATTTGCTATTCTTTCCTTTGGTGTGGATCAAATGAACTGAGCTACAGGTGGAAAAAACATTTGACTAAACCAGACTAATTGTTTTGCACACAGCATACTTATTGTGGCAACAGACAGTGTCACAATTTATTCTTCTGATTGCTTTATTAATTTAGAGAAATGTGATAAGTAGCCAGTTAAATCAAGAGTCCTGAATTAAATTCTCTCTGACTATGATAGGTATCATTATGTAAGTTTAGTAACAAGAATTACAATGTCTAGTTGCTGTTTTGCAAAGGAAAATTAAATATATAAGCTATACTATAAGGTAATATGTATTGTTAATATAAACATTGATTGATTTAGCTTGAAACATGTAGTGAAGTCAAACAGCATGCAATATATATTATGATCATGCTATTTAATGTATTTCTTTGCATTGTGAATAATTGTACATAGGTATAAAAATGCAGAGAAAATATGTTGCAGAAAGAAGCTGCACTTCTTTTCCTTTATTTCACTTCACAGACTTTCACCAAAACATGTTTTTACTGTTCTTATTTCAAGGACAAGTTGAAGTGTAAGTGACAAGTGTACAATCCATATGTAAATTTAACTGTCATCATATACACTACTGTTCAAAAATTTGGGGTCACTTACAAACGTCATTATTTTTGAAAAAAAAGTAGTTTTTTTAATGAAGATAACTTTGAATTAATCAGAAATCCAGTCTAGACATTGTTAATGTAGTAAATGACTATTCTAGCTGGAAACGGCTGTGTTCTAATGCTACATTGTGTTAGCTATTTCTTAGGTTTTTTCTCTTAGAAGCTCAGATGCAGGGAAGAGATGGAGTCAGACTATGTAGCAATAATCATTTATTCCAAAACAAGGATTATAGCCCGCATTATTTCAATACACAAACACAATGTTGGCTGACTGACAAGTGTTGTACCATCTTCATGTAACAGTTAATAAATATATGTAAACAAAGCAATTACAAAATATGGGATTTTATCATATGTGACTTTAAAAAATTACATCAGTGTGTAATTTACACACACAGCAAGTTTATTATATGATTGCGGCCCTATATTATACTGTTAGAAGTCTTTAGAAGAGAAGCTGCTTTCCTTATCTAGAGAAAATCCAACAATTCTGTCCACTTGGTCCCAAGAATCTATGACGCATGCTGGTGATTAATTAAAGCACGTTGCTGAAGAACTGATAATATAATCTGCAGCTTAAACTTTTGTACTTTTACATTCTGGGTCAATGCTGGATTAATTCAGCAACTGTGGTTCCATGTTTTATTCACAACTGCAACAACAAAGTGTTACGAGTTTGCTACAGCTCGGATTCGTGACTCTGACTGGTTTCTTCCCCACAGGAACGCTAAGCCAAGGCTCATGGCTTTTGCATAATTTATGTGATTTACAGTGTCACCCATTACCTCATGTCTCAGGACTGCTGGTTAAAAGGGCTCCTGTGTAGGAGATCCAACTGTGTTTATTTAGCAAAAAACGCAAGGGGAATGCACTGTTGCTGACGGACATCTCTTCAAGGGACACTTTCAGTGCTTTCAGTACACTTTCAAACATGTCATATATATGCCTGATGCAATGTGTAACTGTAATTCGGATCGATTGCAAAAACACTACAAAGGTTTCAAAGCAGGACAGAAACACACAAGGGAGCAGCTAACTAAATAATTGATGGTTTCTGCTGTAAAGGTGTATTTAAATCAGTAACATTTGTACAGCTCGTTTCTCCTTTGTTTGGTTTAGGTCTTTTGAAACACTTTGGTACTAACTGGTAGGTTTGACACGGTCCTGCAATTTCTACCTGTTTTGCATTTAAGCTGCACTTGAAATACAAAGAACATCAATTTTACAGCTATTAGGATACCAGCTGGTAGAGGGGAACTGTTGACTCTCAGCAATCCAACCAGTGTTTTGCAATGAAAAACCTGTAGCAAGCAGAAGATTTACATGTATTTACCTCCATGATTACACAGGTAATAGGATCAACAGCTGTCTGGTTAGCAGTGATACATTTATGTTCAGGCTAGAGGAGCGTAAGTTCATTCAGATACACTACAGTTCAAAAGTTTGGGGTCACTTAGAAATGACCTTATTTTTGAAAGAAAAGCATTTTTTTCAATGAAGATAACATTAACTTAATCAGTCTAGACATTGTTAATGTGGTAAATGACTATTCTAGCTGGAAACAGCTGATTTGTAATGGAATATCTCCATAGAGGTACAGAGGAATATTTCCAGCAACCATCACTCCTGTGTTCTAATGCTACATTGTGTTAGCTAATGGTGTTGAAAGGCTAATTGATGAATAGAAAACCCTGGTGCAATTATGTTAACACATGAATAAAAGTGTGAGTTTACATGGAAAACATGAAATTGTCTGGATGACCCCAGACTTTTGAACAGTAATGTACATAGAATCACTTTTAGCGTGAGTGATCCTCTGACAACTGACACAAAAGAAGGAGGTAAAGTCATCAACAGTGTCCATTCATCTATTTGTATTTTTCATGGTCTCAGTTGTAAATTATTACACTATTGCACTGTCCACTGCACTGCATTGCTTGTTTCTTAGTGTCTTGTTTCTTTGTGTCATTGTCTTTTTTTGTTCTTCTACTGTTCCTTGCATGTTTGCACCGGGGTCTGAGAGAAACAGCATTTTAATCTTGTCTATGGCCTGCAAACACGGCAGAATTGACAATAAAGTTGGCTTTGACATTGAAATTTGGAATTGAGAAGTCGTAGTTGTAAATTGCATGGCAATGGCATCAACAGTGGAAATGCAATTTGGAAACTAGAGTTATTTACAAAGTGAATGACTGAGGTAAAATCTTTTTTAAAAAAGATATTAACTGATGTGCTCGGTGTTGTGTGACTAAGCTGTGTGAAATTAAACTGTATGAAGATAGATTCAAGTTGTGCAGTATCATCAAAGGAGTCAGCAGAATATTTTCATGGTCTATAGCTTTATAATTTAAGAAAAAATCAAGAGCAGCTGCCTCTCCATTTTTCTTATTTCCTTCTCTTGTTTGACAGTTTTATGAACAAAGGTAGACTATAAAGTTCAAACTGAGTGACTCAGTTGCTTCTCTGATGTCTTGCTCCAGCAAAATCTCTGTCTGAGAGGAAGTTTATCTGCACTTATGTCCTCATTGTTGCCTCCTGACCTCGCTGAACTCCTCAGTCTCGCCTGTCCAGGCAACAGAGAGCTGTTCTCTCTTTCTGTCATCTTCATTATTAGCAGGGCTCATGGTGCAGATTGCGCTTGGCACAGCCAGGGAAGGTCAGACTAAAGACGGGTGATGTGGTAGGGCCCAGGGGTGAGCTCAGGGAAGACGAGGAGGAAATGTACGGTGGTGAGATGTTAGGCTCAATGAAGTAGAAGGAGTTGGAGTCTGGATCATGGTTAAATGAATTTTTTTTAATTATTTAAGTGTTGAAGGAGGGAAGGCAGTGTAAAAAAAAAATCTGATGCTTGAGTTGGTTATCAATGAGGATGGGAATCCATATTAAGATAAGATAAGATAAGATAAAGTTCTTTATTTCTCCCCACTCCAGGGGAAATTTACATTGTTACAGCAGCTTTATTTACAATATATACAAGGGTGGCAAAATTTTTTAACAGAAAAAATAAAAATAAAAATAAAGTTTAAAAGTGCAGAGATGAATATATTATATTAAAGCCAGATGTGAGCATGTAAGAACCACTGAAGCATTCAGCTCATCCAGTCCTGTCTCAAGCCTGAATGTGGAGTTTCTGTCCTCAGATCCAGCAGCACAAAGGAAGTGGAAAGAATGAGGAAGCACAAACTGTCTTCTTCAGAGTGAGAGACAGCAGACATGTCCTGAATGAAGGTAGTTTGAAATTAGACTTCTCGACAAAAAAAAGAAGTAAGGATTCACTCGTTTTATCCATTTTAACCATAAAGCTCACAGCAACGCCTGCAGCCTGAGCAAACAACCAAAACATTCACAGCATGTACTGTATGTAAATAACAAGATATTTGTGGGATTTTTACAGCTTTCTGCAGAAATTATACTTATTTCAATGACAAGATTAAAACATACGAGTGAGAAACCATAAAAATCTGAATTAATCAGGAAGATAGTATTGAGAAAACAAAAAAAAGGTGGTGTCAGTCAAAACTGTGGAATTATGTCCAGTAAAGTTCAGTTTGCGCAAATACTTTTATTAAAATGTTTCCTCATTGTGCTGATACAAGACATAATCTAAACAGTACTTTTCACTGTTGCTCATCAGAAAAAAAGCCCTTTTAGATGTTGGCTTTTGTGAAACTGTTCTTTAAACAAGAAAGAAACAATCTACCCCAAAACAACATGTTCAAGAGACAAAAAAGCCTCCAATAGCCACATTAAGCAGCAGTATGTTGACATGATTACAGAACTGCAAATTCCATGTATGAAGGAGACCAAGGTGGATGAATGGGTCAACAAAACATCACATTTTCAGCTCTGAGGTTTTATTAACAAACCTTAATAAAGTACATTTTACGCAAATTGGGATCTAAACTTGACTTTTTTTTTTTTTTTTTGCCCTAGCCATAGCTGGTCACATTAAAATAAAATGATTTATCTTTCAGTGTTGCAAAGCCTTGCACTGAATCCTAATACTGAACCTGCAGACTTCTCTGTTGGCTGCTTGAAGTGCTCCCCTGATGAATCGCATTCATCAGAGAGGCATTCATCAGATTTGATTACTGGTCATATTCCTTGACCTCATTTCCCACAGTTATCTGACTTCTTTGCCAGCTTTTGTTCAGTTACATCATATCAAAAGATTTGCAGCTGCAAGTGCGGTTTGTTATGACTGCGAGGGATCCTATCACCCGAGATAACAAATCACTGTTAAAACTACTTACGGTCATGTTAATTAGGACTCTAGTTCACTGGAAGGCCTGTGAAGAAAAACACTGACATATTCAGGTCCACAAACTTAGCAGTGGGTTCTGATTGTGTCATTTCTTCTCCTTCTGTATGAGCTGGAAGTGTAGATACGACAGCCTCCCCTGGGATAAGGTGTACTTCACACCGACACATGTTATTGTGTGTTCTTTTGCTATGTCTCCTATGATATTACTTTCAAATGACTCATCACCTCTTGAATTATCACTCTGGAAAACTATATCTTGCTCCGTGGCTTTACTGCTGCCAGGACAATCTTGCTTTACAATGAAACCCATCCTGCTCAATTTGTGCCATGTTTGTGATAGGACGAAGTAAAGGGAAGAAGGAGCTTGTATCTTTGAGGTGCAGAAGATTCAAAAGGACTGAAATGTATGGATGAATGAAAAAAATAGATATATATTTGAATTTTTCCTCAGAAAACAGAAGTGGGATAATTAGTTTTAGAATATTTTGGACATCAGCACTGATACGTTTCTATGAGAAACTTTTAAAGGAAGTTTTTTTTAATTTTAATGACTTGCTTTGTGCTTAACAGGAGAAAAAAAAGGAAGTGCAAAAAGTTCTCAGCTCTATCAGGCTCTTGTTATATTATTTGGAGGGAGAACACTCTGTGTCCCAATGCTCACAGTACCAAACATCATATTTCTCTCAAACTGAATTAATTAGCATTTGAGTGCAATTTCCAGAGGCTCTTCCAAAGCATTTTCTTCTTGGAACTGATTTGAATATGCTCAGGAGCTGTGTTTTGGGACTTTTTTTGCTCACAAATGTTTTCAGCTATTACCAGTCACCAGAGTCAGGTAAAAGCATTTTGAGTGACATGTTGGCTGAGTGGGTTAAAACCTCTTAAACTCAGCTGCAAATTTCTCTTCACTTGTTCTAAGGGTTACATCACAAGTCATTTTCTTCCTGAGAGGGATGAAACTGCACAAACTAAAAGAAAACGGTGTGTGTCTGAAGTTACTCCTCAGAATATCGTACAAAACAGGCCCAAGTCAGAGTAAAGTAAAAGAAAAACGTCTTCTCTCTGCTTTCCAATATCGACATTAATCACTTGACCTGAGAACCCATTTCTCCAGCAGGTCTGACGTCAAGCACCTCTCTGACAGCAACATCTTTCTCAGGTCTCAGGCATGTCTTAGTTCCGCAATTTGAACACTTAGATGACAGACCGAGTGGACCTCACGTGGCTTCAAGGCAATCACAATACGGGGGCTCAAGAACAAAGACGCAATATATATAATACGCACGTTTGGACTGATAAGTAGGTGAGGGAGGTTTGATGTAATTCCGTGGTTGCTAAGATTTTGCTTGCATAGCTTTGCTGAAGTGCTGCTCTTGTGTCCACTGTTGCAGTTCAGGGATTTTGTTGAAATAATTGCCATTGCTGACATTAATACAGAAGCCACATTTGACACCAAACTGTGATTCAAAGCATCGAGCAAGAGAGTTGGATGATGTCTTACTAGCATGCAGTCTAGTGACATGGTTTGCCTTGTTCTCATGTGTCCATACTGGACCATTCTCCTCTGTTGTGGTTTCATTCATAAAAGACGTCATCTTTCCGCTTTTTATGTCCGTCCTCGTGGTAGACCGAGCCAATCCGGCGCAGACTCATCAACGTGACGTCCAATCCGAGCAGTGGTGCGGCGCAGCCATATTTACATATTGGATTAGCTAAATACAGACACACAGAGCGCAGGAAAAAACAACATACGACCGCAGTCGTAACACGCTGCATCGCTGTAAATATGACAACAAATGAACAGCTGCCTGCTGACGATCACATGATCGCGATCCTACTACAAATCAAGCGTTGCGGACTTATCGAGACTTATCTGTCGGAAATGATACAAGGAACAACTGACTAAATTGTGGGGATGTTTCCGAGTGCCATCAATTCCTGCTTCCTGCTACATAGTTCGGTCACAGACGCCTGTGCTCAGCGCAAGGTCATTTTGTTTGTGGGTACATCTATATTAAATCGATACATTCAGTGGTGCCGTGATTCCTGCCATGATTTTTTTCAAGATTTCAGCCATCAGAAATGAAACGACTGAGCAGCCTTGATGGAGTACTGCGCTCTCTGACTGCTTTTATTGTTCTTTTTGTATTGCTTGCTCTCCATCTGTTCTCCTGCTGTCCCCACCCTCCTCATCCCCACTCTCACCCCAACTGGTCAAGGCAGATGGCCACTTTCCCTGAACCTGGTTCTGTCTGAGTTTTTTTTTTCCCTCCCTCTATTATGGCTTTCATTTATTTTTTGCTTCCTTCCCATCATTGCCGACTGCTTGCTCATAGGATCTAACTTTGTATTGTTGGGTTTTCTGCTCTGTTTTAAAATTCGTAAGGTCTGTACCTTACTATGAGATTACATGTCGTGAATTTGCGCCACATAAATAAAATTGAATTGAAAAGCATTTTAAAAAGAGGTCTTCTGACACTCTGCACACGTTGAATGTTTTCAGTGCTTTATGATTTTACTCTTTCATCTATTGAAGTTCCATATCTCCACATTCCTATTCAGATTTTTAAAACAAACAAAAAAAAACAAATAAAGTTTTAAACATTTGTGGCTTGTTACTCCATTTTTATATTTTGTATCTTGGTAAGATGATATTTGCTTGGTTAAATATTCAATACAGTATCATGAATTCAAAACTGAGTCATAAAATTTACAGAACAGACACCTGTGGGAGCATAAAGTCAAATTTGTACAACTGGAATAGTTTGCAGGGGGAGTGAATAATAGATGTACAGTTGCCAGGTGGCAGTTTGCTGGCTTTATTAGTGAACTGCTTGCTGACACATCACAGATAATAAGCTGCTGATTTGGTGGGGGACTGTGAATGTCAGCTTGTTTAGACTTTCCTGCTTTATAGTTGCCAGTAGATCCATTTATACAGCTTTTAGTGTATTATAAAATACTCAGTCGTCATGATGTATGCATAGAGAACAAAAACCATTCAGTCAACATTAATCTAAAATTCTAATTCCTTAAACTAGATTTAGTTAGTAGTAATACCAGTGTTGGCAGTACAAGGAGAGGAAACCTTTGTTCTGCTGTGAATAAGCACCTATGCACTAACAGAAATATTTAATAAAGTTTCTTTTGTAGCAGGATATTCGTTTGTAGCAGATATCCTCCTATTTTGTAGGAGGATATCTACATGCAGTGTACATTTTATTAAAGGACCCAATACAAAGCCTCAGTGCTGTATAGGGTTCATACATAATGACATTTACAGCTGAATGTGGTTTGATAATGGGAATTTTGTAGAATTGAGAAATGGCCCATGTGGGAAATCAGTGATATTTATGCTGTTGACCTAAAAGATAGCCACGAATATGAAAGCCACCACCTAGTGAAAACCACTGTTTATCGCTGGAGTTTTGGAAGATGTGTTATCACTGTTATCGCAACAGTTTTTGATCTATCAGGCTCCAACGTGTCTGTGCACACAGAGCACAAAATACAGGTGCAGACCTGCAATTCAGTAGATTAGAACTCCTTAAAGCTGATAACTCTTCCTTACATGCATTCATCCAGTATCGGTGTAGCAAACAAATATTAAGCTGAATAGCTTAAATCAAGTTGTCATATCCATGGCTGCAGTTTTTTCCTGTTTCTCAGTGCATCCTAATACCTATGATACCATACCCATTTGCATGCCAGAAAAAAGATTTGACATGTCCCAGTGCATAGTATGGTAAATACAGAACGTCAAAAATACCACAATGTCCTACTGCATCTGATTTTTCGGTACCCAAGCCAGGATGCTTTGCTGGTCATTTATTTAACCCCTAAAAGCTCATATCTGTATATCAAAGTTACATCTTTTCCCTATGAAAACATGACTATTCTGCCTTAAAATGGCTTACATGTAACTCTACACCATTGCCTACTCTAGAATATACAGATCTATGAAGTCCCTGAATCTATCTAGCTCGAGCATACCAGCTCACTTACAACTCAAACACTGTTAAACTACACTGAGCCTCACAACATTGGCAAGTTGTAATTTTGGAGTAAGTTACAGAAATGGCTGTTACTTATAAAACCCAAGAAATCCTGGTCCGTGTTTTTGAGATTTCTGTCAATACACTGCAATTTCAGGGTGTAAATGTTCAACTGTGGCGTTGATTTCTTGTTTTTGTTGCTTTGTCTTTCAGTCCCCTGGCTACACTGTCCAGCAAACACCCTCTCTGTTTCTCTCACAAACACTCTTGGCTCTGCCCTGCTTGCCTTCAGTCTCCTGAAGTCTCTGCTCTTCATCTCACAATCCTGTATCTGCCATCATTCACCCCTGGAGCCAGGGCTGCTAACACATCTCATTATTCAATGTCGACCCCTGCTCAGTGCCTCACGGAGCTGAAGGACCGAGTTTCTCTGGCTGGAGTAACAAACTGTAGATGTGACACCATGTTAGCTGCTCCCATAATGCCGAAGCAGGAGTCACCTTGTTATTTCTGAAGCCCACAGCATTTACAGACCAGATTTCCTGGCAAACGGAATGAGAGCTAATACCAGTTCTTGCTTCAAAGACACCCACTGTGGATCAGTTTTCATGATCTCGCTTACAGTGAATGTTCAGGATATTAGGCAGCCTGTCTTCCTCTGTCAGACTTTGTTTGCCTCCTGAACGATCAGAGGAGTCTTTGGGTTTTGATCCTGTCAGCTATTTGTCCCCCAGCTTCAAAGAAAAGAGATGGCAGGCCAAGTCAGTTCACTGACAACATGAACATTAAATGGAAATCTTTTGTTCAAGGGGACTCAAGGTACTGTGACATTGACCTCATGTCAATGGAGACACATGCTGTTTGAAAATATGTACACTTTGCTACTTTTTCCAACTGCTATGTCAAAGTTTTCTTCACACTCCAGCAGTTATATTGCACGGAAAGTGCTGCCAACCGGATTTTCACGCAAAAAGCATAAGAAATACAGAGAGCATGAAGAAAGCAGGTCTGACATCAAATGTCAAAGTTACTAGAGGAAACGATATACCTCATGTCCTGGATGTCTGGGTAGGATTTTTCAATTTGTATTCTATTAATTCATGTGAAATGCTTGCTTCTTTTTCTTTTACATGTCCTTTTAAGTTAGATATTTATTGCACTTTTCCATATTTTATTTTTTTAAACAGCTACTGTAGTATCTCTACATGCACCTTACTTTATGCCATGTTAATCTCATAAAGTAGAATCCCACTTTTACATGGCTTCGTATGAATGCATGCTTGAATGAAACCCAGTTCACAGGTACCAGAGCAAAATATTTCAACAGAGCACAATGAAGTTACTTTTGCTGCAATGCCTTTATGGTTTCCCTTTGAGGAAAGACCAGTTGGGTGGCCTGGAAGTCTCTTTCATTCTTCATGGAATTCTTCTTCAAGTCAACTGACTGTCAACATTTTCATGAAGAACTGAAGATTCTTCGTGACATCTTGACAGTCAGACTTGTGTCTCTCAGAGAGAAACTATTCGATGACAGTGTGAGTCATAGTGAAGAGAAGTCCAGAGAAAAAAAAACTTCTATTTGGCAGCATCGTGGTGCTGTCCTATGTGACTTGAACCTTAGAGTCTGTCTTACCTTCAAGCTGCAACTCCCTACAGAGAACACAATACACAGGACTAACTGATGCAATATCTGCATCTGTGTATTTCTCTTTTACAGCATAAATTTTCTCCATCTTGGAGCAGAGCCACTGTCCTCTCAGGTCAGTCTGGATGGAGATGGTGAAAGTTTTTAACCAGGTCAGCAAGCAGAATGTTAAAACCTTGAGACCCAGGAGTGGCATCTACAGAGAATAACTCCCAGTCTGTCAGGTACTAGATGCTGATATTGAGGGAAGTAAATGTCGTGAATCCCTCTGACACTGCTCAAGAAACAGGGTATGTGCAGCTGAAACTTTCAAAAGAAGACGGAACTTACACCCTCAGTTGGGATTATTTATTCATATTTACTGTATTTGCTTGATTGTTAATTGTCAAAGTACTGTTGTGGCTCTTCACATCTTTCTGAATTTTAGACATCTAATACGTATCACATTGTCTTAAGATGCTATCAGAAGCAATGAAATGAGCAAAACTTGGACCTTGTTTGAATTGATTACCACCTTCATCTCTTGTTACATCATTTAACTACAAATAAAACTGACTGCTGCAGAGAGATTGCAATAAAACAATGAGGTTATTATTTAAAAAATGAAACTGAGATTAAAATGAAAATGGGCAGTGAGTACAAATGAAAAATGTCATTAAAATGAAAATAAAGTTAGATAAATTTAAATAAAACTTCATTCTTCATTGTGTGCAGTGAAGAATGAAAGTGAATGAACAGCACACAAACAAGAAGTACCACAACGGAGAAATGTGAAAGTAGACAGGAATGAACTGAAAATACGATCAAAATAAGATATAACCAAAAGAAATTAAAATAAAAATCCACAATGGAAATGAAAGAATCTAAACAAAGGACTATTCAAAATGAGGAACAGTTTTTGGTCCAGTTTTTGTCTTCAGGCTGGACACAGCAGCAGAGTGTTTATTTTAATCAATTAAAAAGCCACATGTTCCATCCTTGGTGTTTATTTTGTTTTTTGGCCTCATCCTGACTGAGGGTCACAGCAGTTTGTTTGCAGTGATGACAGGAGGTTCATTAAAGGGGCAGATGAGATGTTGGAGCAGCTTCAGCAGGACTGTTCCTCCTGAATGACCAAGATCCTCAAGTGCATGAATGTGTTTGTTCATTCTTTTAAAAATTTAAAGTTTACTGTACCTCTGAGAAGATAAAACTTTACAATGAAACAATATTAGTGCTCACCCCTTTGCAGTGAGGATAGTGACCCAGGCAGAAATTAAACTTGACATGGATTTTAAATATAAATATTTACTATGGCCACTTTAGGTCAACCAAGTTCATTTTAGGTGTTTATACAGGCCTAAAGCTTGAGTTTATCAGAGTGTGTATGCAAACTCTGATAACTTGGCTCTGTCACACTCAACTGTGCTTTCCTTTAATTAAATTTCAACTTCAGCTATCTACACCATTTAGTCGTCTATTCCTCATTATTCAAGGGCTTGTGGCAAATGTTGTTTGTGAAATGCTGCCAAAAACTGAAGTATTTGAAGATTACATTACTTCACTAATTAAGCTATCTATTGTAGATATACGGAGTGAAATGCAGAACATCCTGCTGAAAAGGCTTATTATTCCAAGGGTGGATTTTAAAAATAAAACAAACAAAAAAAAAACTTTTTGTCATTACTTTAGTGTCAGTGTGATTATAAATGAGTTTTGTTATCTGTACTTCTGGGATAGAACACATAGGTTTCACTTGGGCTCTTTATACCACAACACAAAAGGTAACTGCCAAGTCTCAGAGCCTTTAAATGTAGAAGTTTCATTTTCTGTTGGTCTTTTATTCCCTTTATATCCATGTTTAAGAGTCTGCAATACACTCAAAGGCCAGTTATTTTAGTTTGGAATTCATCTCCAGTCTTTGACGCTGCATTTTTTGATGTATTTGATTTATTTCTCTTCATTTCAGAAAACAAAAATGTGTCTTTTGCTCTAATTTCTTTGGCAGATTATAGATTTGTTCTTAGTGTGCCATGCTTATTTCTCTAAGCCACAAATTTATGACAGAAAAAGAGAAAAGAGATTTATGATCATTTGAAACTTATAGCTGCCTTAAAAGTTTGACAGTTCACCATTGCAACTGCTTAGCTTATATACGCTGCCTGTCCAAAAAAAAAAAAAAAAAAGCAGTTGCCTCTTGGATTTAACATCGCAAATAGGTAGGAGCCTTCCATTGGATAATTACTGCAGTGATGAATGTGTTTCAGCTGCAACAACTTATTTAACCCTAGCTGATGCAGTGAGGAGCTTCTCATTTCTTAAACAACCATGATGGAAGACATATCCTGTGGTTGTAGAAAAGGATGTTAATCTGTCTCAGAAGGGTCAAATTATTGGCCTGCATCAAGCAAAAAAAAACAACTAAGGAGATTTCTGAAACTACTAGAATCAGGTTAAGAACCGTCCAACGCATTATTAAAATCTGAAGGATAGAACCATCATCTTAAAAGAACAAATGTGGTCAGAACAAACTCTTAGATGATCATAGGAAACCAGCAGTAGAATTCATGGCTATGTTTAATAGTGAAAGTAAGAATATTTCCACATGCACAATGTGAAGAGAACTCAAAGGATTGGGACTAAACAGCTGTGTAGCTCTAAGAAAACCACTGATCAGTGAAGCTAATCAGAAAAAAAGGCTTCAATTTGAAAGGTAGCATAAAGATTGGACTCTGGAGCAATGAAAGAAGGTCATGTGGTCTGATGAGTCCAGATTTACTCTGTTCCAAAGTGATGGGGGCATCAGGGTAAGAAGAGAGGAGGATGAAGTGATGCACTCATCATGTCTAGTGTCTACCATCCTGTGGGGGTTAGAGTTATGATCTGGGGTTGGTCAGGTTCAGCAACATTATGTTCCCAAAGAATGAGGTCAGCTGACTACCTGAATATACTGAATGACCAGGTGTTTCCATCAATGGAGTTTTTCTTCCCTGATGACATGGACATGTTCCAAGATGATGATGCCAGGATTCATGGGGCTCACATTGAGAATGAGTGGATCAGGGAGCATGAGACGTCATTTTCACACATGGATTGTCCTCCACAGAGTCCAGACCTCAGCCCCACTGAGAATCTTTGGGATGTTCTGGAGAAGACTTTGTGCAGCGGTCCGATCATCAATATGAGATCCTGGTAGAAAATGAATGCAACTCTGGACAGAAATAAATGCTGTGACATTGCAGAAGCTTATCGAAACGATGCCACTGCAAATGTGTGTTGTTCTCAGAGCTAAAGGTGGTCCAGTGAAATATTAGTGTGCGCAACTTTTTTGGGACAGGCAGTATAGTATGAAGTCCTGAAAGCTTAAAGGTAATGTGAGCATCAAAGCAAGATAAGGAAACACAAGATAACGGTTCAAGCTCATCTTTTCCTGCACTGCATGAAGCATTACCTGATGAAACGTGACAAATAAAGCACATGTTTATTTTTGATTTTTCACATTTGGAGCTACTAGTGGCATGGCAGTAACATAAATCACTAAGCGATTACGATCAGTGTGATGAATGGACATCTGAGTAGAGCTCATTCATTCGCGAATAGAGACCCTCAGTGGCACCTGCAGTTTGTCAGCTCCAGGTAGAAAATGAACAGGGCTAGAAATCTGCTGTTCACAAAGCAGCAAAGCTGCCTTTTGCTTTCAATTCATGATATAAATTTGTCAAGCTTGAGTATTTTCGACATAAATGTTGTGGTTAAAGAACACACAACTCACTTATTTTGGTCTCTTCCCCAAAGCCATCCAGGAAGTGGTATGGATAGAGATCAACATCAGTCTGCAGAATATGTCTCATTTGAAATTTAAGAAGAAATTATGGTTAAAAAATGTAGTTAAATCAATGGCATTTTCAGTAACATCAAGATGAAAGGATGTTTTTCCCATTTCATTTAACTACTGGCAATTTATGGAATCATTTTATGACATAAATCTCACAAGCATGAGTAATTCAGACACAAATGTTATGGTTAAGGAACAACATCTGGAGCTCCTTCTATTATTTTGATCTCTTCCCATAAGCCCCCCAACGTGGAAAGAAATCAAGACCAGACAGTCAGGCAAGTTTCATAGGAAATTCATCCAGAAATTATCATTTAAAAATACTGTTTTGTAAGTTGTTTTCTAGTTAATAATCACAAATCAGTATTATTTTAAGAAACCCAGACATGAAAGTATGTTGTTTTTTCGAGTTATATCTATCTATTGGCTACACATATTTGTACATAAGAGCTACCAAAACTCTACTGATTAGCCAAAGAACACATATTATGGCCACATCTGCCACCAAAAAAGCTCCAACCCACTGAGTCATGGACTCTACTTTGGTATCTGCCGCCAAGACGTTAGCAGCTTCTTTCAGTCCTGTGAGTTGTGAGTCTGATGTGCCCTGGATCAGATTTATTCCAGTACATCCTCCAACACCCAGTTCAGGGTTTGTATCCGCTCGAGCCTCGTGGGTTTTGTCTTTTCAGCATGCTTAGGCATTCAGGTCTTTACATCTTCCCTCATCTAATATGTCCCAGACCTGTTGTTCCAAGATAATCAACTCTATTTAATTATTCAATTAATTATTCACTACTTCACTCATTTTGGCTCGTACAGACACAGTCATCCTACACTCTGTAGCAATCGGAGAGGATTAGAGGATTTGGGCAATTACATGCTGAGAGTTAGATGATATGATCAATACTACTCTCTGTGCTAAGAACCTAGGGGGACAAGCGTCTGGGAATGATGAATGTCGCTTTTAGAATTCAAACTATCTTTCGACTTTAATTAGAATGTGTTCATGTGGAAAGGGTTGATGTGCATGGATAATTATTCAAATAATTATAAATGTACCCGAGTTCGCCAAAAGGCTGATTTTAATTGTCAGCCCCTTTTGCCAGATGTTGTCAGGTATCCAGAATTAATGATTACAGCGTAGCATGTACACTATTATTCCACATTAATAAAATAAAAGCTAATAAAAGCATATGCAGGTAATAAAATACAGTTATATATAGCTTAATACACAAAATATACACAGATATATATTATAATCTTGTTACAGGTGGAAGAAGACAAAGTTAGAGGCAATATATTATTTTAAAATTAAATTTAAATAAATATAGGGATCTAAATAATAGAATCATCTTGAGAATTTGTGATTATTTGTGTCCTACCTTGCAATCCAGCGGGCAAAATACTTATCTAATCCTGTTCCTCACAGCAAACACACACAAAAAAAGAGAAATTTGGACTGAGTGTAGCCACAGTGTGTTTTGGGATTTGCTGCTTGGGTGGTTTTTCAAATAATCTGAATAAATTAATTGTTAGTTCAAATCATTTTGAACTTCTCTCCTGAGAATTAATCAATCTGGCTGGTTTTAGCTGTAGATTTCCTTTCTCTCTCTCTCTCTCTCTTTCTCTTTTACATTTTGTATGCCATTTTTCTACGGGTTAAAAAACTGGCGTTGACCTTCTCATCTAACTTCCCAAAATGCTGAACTCTTCCTATAAAATTCAAAAAGACTGAGTGCAAACTGGTCAAAGAATTCACAAAAAGCACAATCACAGGCCTATGAAAAAAAAAGGGTCTTAAAATGGACATAAAAAAAAGATGTGGCATTCAACATTGCAAAAGTAAATTCAGTGTGAAAATGCATCTTAAAAGAGCATTTCCTATTTCAGTGACAGTTTAGACTACAGCTACTGGAGCAGAGATGAATACTGGCTCGAAAATATCTTGTCAGATGACAATGTGATGGAAATAGCAAAAAAAATAAGTCCTAACTACAACAGATGGGATTATTTATATAAGCTGGTTTCTATTCTGATCAAGTGACATCATTGATAGAATCAGAATCAAATTTCCTCACGTCACACTCTCTCCCAACACTGCTTCAAATATGCTCTGTATGCAGCAGCCATGTGCCATTTGTTTGACAATTTTACTGTAACTGAAGAAGTACAAACAATCAGTCTTCACAGCGTGATCATTTTTCTTGCACTGATGGAATCCAAATTTGCCATATTGGAATGCTTGATGGGATTTTCCAGAGAATATGTGGCAATCAGCGTCCATTGTCTGTTCAAGGCTGCTGCTGTGTCCCTACAAACTTTTAAAAAAAAGACTTCTGAAGTAAGAAAATGTCATGCCTTTAAAACAGAAATATCTCAAAATAAAAGCCCAAAACAATAATGTGGATTTAAATAGGTGTGGTATAATTCATAGATAAAATACTAATTATTGAATACAAATGAGAAACAACGTTTGTGTATATATGAGCCAGATCAGTAATGGTAACTTAATTTAACTAATTATAGTTACAACTTGATGCTATGAAGGTGTGATGATATTATATAACTTGTAAATTGCTGGATGTTTGGTCCTGATATCTGCTTCTCCATGTTTATGTATTTGGACTTAATTTGCTTATATTCAGTTTGTTTCAAGTATTCCAGCAGTACCAAGGTCCTTGTTTATCAGCCTGATGCTCAGTCACAATATACACTGCTCATTCAAAAAAAAGTCGCACACTCTTATATTTCATTGAACCGCCTTTAGCTTTGAGAACGACACACATTCGCCACGGCATCGTTTCGATAAGCTTCTGCAATGTCACAGCATTTATTTCTGTCCAAAGTTGCATTCACTTTCTACAAAGATCTTATAGTGATGATGGGAGAGTCGGACCGCTGAACAAAGTCTTCTCCAGAACATCCCAAAGATTCTCAGTGGGGCTGAGGTCTGGACTCTGTGGAGGACAATCCATGTGTGAAAATGACGTCTCATGCTCCCTGATCCACTCATTCACAATGTGAGCCCCATGAATCCTGGTATCATCATCTTGGAACATGTCCATGTCATCAGGGAAGAAAAACTCCACTGATGGAAAGACCTGGTCATTCAGTATATTCAGGTAGTCAGCTGACCTCATTCTTTGGGAACATAATGTTGCTGAACCTGACCAACCCCAGATCATAACCCTAAACCCCCACAGGCTGGTAGACACTAGACATGATGAGTGCATCACTTCATCTGATTCTCTTTTTACCCTGATGCAAAATGGAGATACAGATGGTAAATCTGGACTCATCAGACCACATGACCTTCTTCCGTTGCTCTAGAGTCCAGTCTTTCTGCTATGTATCAAAATTAAGCCTTTTTTTCTGATTAACCTCACTGATCAGTGGTTTTCTTAGAGCTACACAGCTGTTTAGTCCCAATCCTTTGAGTTCCCTTCACATTGCACATGTGGAAATGTTCTTTTTTTCACTATTAAACATAGTCGTGAATTCTACCGTTGGTTTCCTACGATCGTCTAAGAGTTCGTTCCGACCAAATTTGTTCCTCATAGATGATGGTTCACCACTATCCTTCAGGTTTTAATAATGCGTTGGATGGTTCTTAACATGATTTTAGTAGTTTCAGAAATCTCCTTAGTTGTTTTCTTTGCTTGACAGAGGCCAGTAATTTGACCCTTCTGAGACAGATTAACATCCTTTCTATGATCACAGGATATGTCTTCCAACATGGTAGTTTAAGAAATGAGAAGCTCCTCACTGCATCAGCTAGGGTTAAATAAGTTGTTGCAGCTGAAACATATTCATCACTTCAATAATTTTCCAATGGAAGACTCTTACCTATTTGCGATGTTAAATTCAAGTGCGGACTTTTTTTTTCGACAGGCAGTGTAAAAGATAGCACAGTTTAGTACAAAAACTACCACTATTGCCTCAACACTACATATTGTTCAATTAATATCCTTATTAATCCAGTGTTACCACAATTTGAACATTATAGTCATCATAATAGCACAATATGTGGCAGAGCAGTTGGTATTAAATTGCTCAGATGTGCCTCATAAAGTGACCACTGAGCGTATTTTCAGATACAAAGCACCTCATGAAATGGTTTTGGATTCCTCACAAAGGACGGACTGGTTGCCCAGACTATTTCTGCTCAGGGCAGCCTGTGCTAATTATGGGAGTGGAAATGAACAGCAAGAAGTCAAGCGTTCAATGCAGATATGTCAAACTGCCTTTCACAAATAGGTTGCTGGAATTTTAGTGCTCGAACTACCTGCAGGCAATAATTGCCTCAGCTGCTTTTTATGGCTGCCACAGAGTGCAATTTCTAAAGAGACCGGTGCTCATACAGATGCTGTTTGAACTTGTGTATTCCAGGTTTGTTTAATGTATGAATTATTACCCTAGTGCATCCATACAGACCCTCTTTCTCAGTTTTTAGTCAAAGCAACAGGTGGATCTCAAAAAACTTGATATGATTCAGTTACGTTTAAACCGCTGTTTTGATGCATAAACTGAGGCTGTAGTTTAAAAACGGTTACTGCTGCTAATGTACTGTATTGACTCCACACGTATTGACACATTTAGTTCAAAGAAATAATATATGTCTTGTACAAGGTCTTGAAAAACTGCCTTGGATTAAATTGATATGTAGCCTGAAGGAGAAAAGTGCTTTAATTTTCTCCTCCAACTCAATCAATAAGTCATCAAAGATTTACAACATGTCCTTTTTAATGCACATTCTGTACTACTGCATTGATTTTTGAGGAGGTACTCATGCAGTCCACTTTTGCATTCACAGGAAACACAAAGATGAGTCCAAATCAGCTCCACAGAGGCTGAAGTGTTCTAATTTAGTCCCAAGTGTGGGCCAAACTCCATTCAATGGAATTTTTCAAAATACAAACTAAGTAATCTGCCATTAGACCTTCGCTGCCCAGTAAAAGATCCTGGTTTCAAAATCAGCATCAAATCAATATTCCTCAGTGAGAGTAATTGTGAGGTATTCAAACAGTATCTGAATCCAGCCCTCCTACCTTTCAACCTTTACTTAAACTCAGAAATGTGTTGCAGCAAAGGCCTCATTTGCAACATCATGCATGAGTCCAGCAATAGGCTCATTGTTACTTTCTGAAACCAGCAATCTGGCAACTGCACTCACACAGGCGCATTGGAGAAAGGATACAGGATTTGAATTCATATGCTGGGTTGCCATTTGTGCCACAAAGCTTCTCCAGAGAAGACAAAATCCACGTTTTCACATGATAGAACTCTCCTGTGCCTTTTAAGTTGACCTCCACGTTTAAAACAAAGGAACTGCTTTTATCAGTGTTGTTTCTGAAACACCGATGATGTGCAGGTGAACAAAAGAAGCGCCGCTGATATCGGCTTAATTGCTTAATAAAAAGTTTGTTATTACAAAGGAAGCCTGTATCAGGAACAAGCAACCATGGATTTTACTTGGGAGATGACTCTCAGCCAGATAGGTCTCTCTCCAAATGTCCGAAATAAACTCACTTATATAGGTTTGTGTATGGGATTATAATAATATAACACAAGGTTTCCGTCTAACAATGTATCTATCATCTAACAATGGAATGCTAATTTCCCAGACAAAGAAGCTTTTCCTAAATAAACATTCCCAGAACTAAAACAGAAAAAACATATATCATGACAGATGCTGCATATTGCTAAAGACAAAGAAACATATGTCTCATGTCAGATACTACATTAGCACAAAATACACAAATTTTAAGAAAATACATCACATCTTATAGCTATCTTTGCTATCTATCTTTATCATACTTTATCATACCAGTGAAATTGGATTTTATAATGACTGGCACACTTGGTTCAAGAATAAAAGATACAAACAGCTCATTCTCGATCTTGGAAACAGCATCTGACAAAACATTCTCATCTAAATTTTGGAGCTGTGCTCGAGCCTGCAGGTATTCAACATGATCTTTATCAGTAGCAGGAGTGTGCTCAGTTGTCATGGACATGAAGTTCTTTAAATTTCTGTTTTTCCTGAGCACTTAGCAGACATCCCATGCATGTTCATGTTCCAATAATGCTGATGTGTTTGGTATGTTTAAAACCCCCTGAAAAATTACAATTGAAAGTCAAGAATGCACTTCAGTTCTCAGATTTCAAATGTAAACTAGAACTTTCTTTTTCTTCCTTTGCTTTTTTTTTATCATGGGCTGCCTGGCTAAGACTATAAAGTTCTGAAAATGCAAATTAAGTTGTAGCTTCTGCAGTTCACACTTTCAGTCCGTTTATTAAACTCAGATTTTGTTGTCTTTTTTTTTTTTTACAAACCATTACCTCTGACGGATAATATAACTGGACCCATGTCGAACTTTGCACAGAGGTCAAAGTTCATTTTCGAAGTCTTTTCGAACATATTTCATTATTAAGACAGTTCAGGTACCAGAGGAAGAAATAAGCCCTAAGGCACTTGTGTGCTGAATTATTATGGCTATACAGTGTGTAAATATATATCATTTTTTTATTATCTTTTTGAAATGAATCAGACAACACATATTGCTCATAATTTCTTTAAAGAAAACAGTCTATAATATGTCACATCTTTATAATAGTAATAAAAAACAACCTCTTATACGAATGTAGAATTTGCATACTCGCAGAAAAGCTGTATTTAGATGAATTTGACTAAGTTCTGGACGCTCAGATTTTTTAAAAAAAGAAAAAGAAACAGTCTACTTATGCGCATGCTCGTATCAATGCACACGCTTGCTTCTCAAATTACAACCTGCTTGTCCATCACACTTCCTGGTTGTAAGCCAATAGCGCCGCCAGCTCACGGTCACGTGTCTAGCTAGCCTCGCAGGGCTTTGACGTTCACCGTGTCGGAGCTGAACACTGGGGTGAGTTTCCAAACAGTTTATGTACACAATAAATAGTATTTGTACAAGTTCATCACTGAAGGTCTTTGCAGCCCGTTTAACTGTAATAAAGACGATCTGCAGCCTGCAGAAAATATAGTTAATGTCGGCGATGCACGTTTAGTCATTATGTAATTTGTGCAGTGCAAGTGTACATGTGTGCACTTTCAGTGACTACCACAGCAGTCCAGTGCAGTAAAGTGCCCTGTCTTTGTGATATTAATTAGACTGTTATAAGTTCATAAATCTGCTCAGAAATCATAGAAAAGACAAACCTTGCCTTTGAATCATCACGTTTTTGAGTTTATTTCAGTATCTAAGCAATCTGTTGATAGTTATGTGCACATCCAGAGATACATTTCAAACAGGATCTCCTAATAACTAGTTTGGCATACTTTAAATGGTGACATTGTTATTCTATTTGTCTGAGTTACAGCTGCAGTTAGGAAAACCCCTCTGTCAGAGTAAATACAGTTTCTGTGGCCTTAAAGTTAGAACTGGCACAAGTACAGGTAAAGAGAAAATCTGCATTCCAAAAGAAAGCTTACAAGGTCTTTTCTTTTCTGTTTGCTTCTGAATCACATTTTATATTAGTTCTATTTCTTGCCAATGAAACTATCACTGTAATTTTGCACTGTAGATATTTGGCATTAAAGCCTAGTGCTGCCCAAAATCTAGGCTACCTCGTTCCCAAACTGTAGCAAATAACGAAAGTCTCAGTTGTCCTTTGAATGTGTCTTTCATCTCAAAATCTGGCAAAGATGATTAACCCTTAGATGCATAAGTGGGTCAAAAATGATGCAGTGAGGTCCTTTTCTTGCATTATCTTTATAATGAAAAGTTTTTATCATTTCATATTCCAGCTATTCCTCAAAAAATAAGTTTTTGATATCATTCCATTAATTTTTTTACGTTCCCTTATATACTTTTAAATAAATTGTAATATTTGTATTACTACCCTAAGCTCTTTATCATGGATAATATCATACAAGAGAGGATACAAGAGGAAAAGAGGGGAAAAATATCAACAAAATGGATGTTGACATTCTTCTATTGCTGTTCTGTGTGATATTCTTCTTTTTCAGTTATCAAAATGTTAAAAATCTACCATATAGTGAAAAATAAACATATTTTAAACATGAAATCACTCTTTGTGTGGACAAAAATAGTACAGACAATAATACAAATGATTGTTCTTGACAAAAATGGCATAAAAACACATTGATTCTTATATGGGTCATTTTTGACCCACTTGAAGAGTGTAGGGTCCAGTCACTCATTCATCTAAGGGTTAAATTCATTAGCGCTGGTTTCAGAAGTGTTCAAAATGTGCCGTTTCGGTGTTGGTAGCTGTACAAACAGTTGAGCTGCCATCCCCGCGCTCTTCAGGAAGAAGATTCTCTCTGCATTTGTGATTGACAGTGCAGAGTAAAACTTAAATGATTGTTTTGTATGATAATACAGCTGAATTCACAGCACTGTATGGTGAGTTTGTCCGACAATGTTGTGGTTCTAAAATCAGTGTTTTAGCAGTGCAGACCAACAGCATGTCTGAAGCCTGTTAGCTAACATGTAGATTTAATTGGCTTGTTTTGTTGGCTAACAAGAGAAATAGAAAACCATGTAGATGAGGACAGCTTTTTTGGGATGTGGACAAACAGATGTTGTAACTGGATAAGTTTAGGTTGTACCAAGGCACAATGGGCGCCAGGAAATTTTATTGGTTTCAGTCTGTCTTAAAGTTTCCGCCATTTCTGAATGTTCTTTAGCTTTATAATTTCAACAGAGGTCTGACCTGTGGGGCCTACTACCAAAGCTAATGATAATGCCATAATGACATTTTCATCAAAAATAAAAGTAACCTGTTGGTTCGTCAGTTCCTCAGATGTTGGGGGTGCATGAAGACTGATGTTCACTCTTACAGCCACCAGCAGAACATTTGGTGTGCTTTATTCGTGGTTGAGGCATTTCAGACTTATCCAAAGAAGTGAAATAAACCTTGCAGAGTGCAAAGCAGCTCCATTTTCAGAGCATTTTAACTTGGAAGCAACAGACGGTGAGGAGGCAAGGTCATGTATTAAGTCTGCGCTAGATGACCATTGGTTCCTTGGGTGAAATGTAGCAGCTGAGTAAAATTCTTACTGGCTTGTGAAGCTGGGTGCAGTCTAGTTGTGAGAGGCTTGAAGAATGGCAGAACTGGAAGCATGTGGTCTTGAGCTTATTGCATGTGAAAAGAAACGGCAGAAGTGAAAAATAGGGAAATAATAGCACTGAATGATAGAAATCTCAGTCAGCTTTCTTCAACACGCTGGAGTGGCTTTATCCACGGCAGACTAGAGCAGACTGCACCAGGCAAACTGCATAAAAATCAGACAACTGAAATGGGTTGGTTCTGGTTCACTTGTAGTAATGATACTTAGATCAGATCTCTGTTCCTCGAGTGTGATTTAAATATTATCAAAGAACAATTAGCCTGTTTCCCAAAGCTATAAGGGCCTTTTACTGCAGGCTACAGTGGTTGTGAGTGATCTAATAAACTTTCCATGAATATTTATAGTATGGAACTTTGTAACTGAACTATAAATCAAACCTGCATATAATGCTATCTCCATTGATTTTAAAATGCATTGTAATGTATCAATGGTCACTAAAGGTTATTCTATGAAACCGAAAGAGGTCAAATGCAACTGTAAGACTCCTTTGTTTAAAAAAATATCCCGTCAATCATTAGCTCTTGGTTTTAACAGAGATTCCACTCTATTATTGATTTACAAAACTAGGGCATTTTGTGCTGCACTTCCCAGAGACTGCTTATCACTCAGTCTATTTTGTGCTTTGACGTCTTTTATCAATAGATTTCTCTCTCAGTTAGGTCTGAGCTCCTGTCAACTTAGCTGTTTTTCATATCAATCCCACCATCCTGTGCTAATATTACCTGGCCATTATTATCAAGAAACAGCTGACAGTAGGAGTCCATTTAAAATGGAATGTAAAGAAAAAGGAAATTCAATGTAATTTATCTTGCAGAGCATCTTCATACATATTACAACAGTAAATCAGATATTTCTAAAAATAATGTCTCGTTTGTCTGAATCATTAAATGGTCTGTGAACATTTTGCGGCAAACTTACAGCTGTAATAGTCATGTTCAGCAGCATATTTTTCATTTTTTAAAAGAGTGACAGTGTATCATGAAAATGAACCTGTTATCTATGTGTATTTTTTGTTTGTTTGTTTGTTTTGCTCACAGCAGCAGTGAAAGGTGCACTATGGGCCGCCTAGACGGGAAAGTGATTGTGTTATCTGCCGCTGCACAGGGGATTGGACGTGCCGCAGCAATCGTAATAAGCTTTAATAAGAACTTTCCATTGGTTTATTCCCCTCTAAATCACAGAGGAATGCTGTTTATTTACTGCATGTGGCACACAGACTCAAAGCTGTCTATTTTTAGCATACATACATATTTCACCCACTTGTGTATGCTAATAGCAGACTGGAATTTTATGTGATATTACACCGTTTTGTAACAAGGGTTTGAAAAGGTAAACTCAAAGCAATTTTTCAGTATGTTTTTCATTCTTGAGATAATGAAAACATAGGTTCAGTCATTATTCACAATCCTCCAGTGATATTCAGGCCAAAGAGATGCACACAACACTTGAAAATTCTGCAGGCATCCTTGTCAAGACTGGGTAATCACCTCATCTATTCCCTTCATACACTGTGCCTTGTATTACAGGGATTTGTGTCTTGTGTAGCACGGAGGTATTCAATACAAAGCTTTTTTTACGCAGTCTCAACTCATTGGGTTCAAATCACATAGCATTAAAGGATGCAAACAGTCTAAAGGGTTTGCAAAGCAATTCAATTTCCACTTTAAAAAGAGCCTTTTGACTGGAGGTAAACTGGATTTAAAGAAAGAGTCGAGGGATAATGGTTAGAAATTGACATTCTGCGTCCTCAGATGTTTGATAATAGGATCTTGATTATGATTGATTATCTGAATTAAGCCCTGAGGTAACTATGTGCATTCAGGCAGCAAATTAGTTTTTGTAAGTAACAGAGCTATCGCTCACTCTTCTGTGTTTCTTTTCCTTGAATAAAAATTTATTTAACTGAACAGCCATAATAAATTTTAGAAGTACAACATTGGTTTGAAACAAATAATCTTTTTCTCCAAGGTACTAATAGGATGCAGATCACATACAATGACATGCAGACGCTGTGGAACACCTTGAAACTGACTCAAGTTTTTCAACTGCAGGCATTTGCCAAAGAGGGAGCTCGGGTCACAGCAACGGACATAAATGGAGAGAAGCTGAAGGAGCTGGACGGCATTCAAGGTAAGATTCCTCTCTATTGGTCTGCAGCTGCCACCTTCTGGACGACTTGTATAATGCAGACTGGACACCTGGTGGACAGTAGTGTGTGGTTTTCAGCAGGGGGAGGCTACATTTCGAGAACCCTTGTTTTTTTTGTTGTTTTTTTGTATGTAGACGAGGTCAAGACAACTTGCTGAAGTTCAAACCGAGCATCAGAATGGGGAAGAAAGGAGATTTAACTCACTTTGAAGGTGGCATGGTTGTTGGTGCAAGATGAGCTGGTCTGAGTATTTCACAAACTGTTGATCTACTGGGATTTCCACGTACAACCATCTCTAGGATTTACAAAGAATGGTCCGAAACAGAGAAAATATCCAGTGAGCGGTAGTTGTGTGGATGCCTTGAGAGATCAGAGGAATATGGGCAGACTGGTTGGAGATGATAGAAAGGCAACAGTAACTCAAATAACCGCTCATTACAACCAAGGAATGCAGAATACCATCTCTGAACACACAACACGTCAAACCTTGAAGAAGGACCACACCATGTGCCACTCCTGTCAGCTAAGAACAAAATTCACCAAAATTGGACAATAGAAGGTTGGAAAAACGTTGCCTGGTCTGATGAGTCTCCATTTCAGCTATGACATTCAGATGGTCAGAATCTGGGGTAAACAACATGCAAGCATGGATCCATCCTGCCTTGTATTGATGGTTCAGACTGTATGAAGGTGTGGGGGATATTGTCTTGGCACACTTTGGGCCCCTTAGTACCAACTGAGCATGGTTTAAATGCCACAGCCTACCTGAGTATTGTTGCTAATCATGTCCATCCCTTTATGACAACAGTGGACCATCTTCTGATGGCGACTTCCAGAAGGATAATGCTCCATGTCAAAGCTCAAATCATCTCAAACTTGTTTGTTGAGTAAGTACAGTGAGTTCACTGTACTCCAACGGCCTCCACAGTCACCAGATCTCAATCCAATAGACCCTTTGGGATGTGGTGGAACAGGATATTGACATCATGGATGAGCAGCCGACAGATCTGCAGCAACTGCGTGATGCTCTCATGTTAATATGGACCAAAATCTCTGGGGAAGGTTTCCAGCATCTTGTTGAAAGTATGCCACCAAGAATTGAGGCAGTTCTGAAGGTAAAATCGGGTCCAACCTTTTACTAGCAAGGCGTACCTAATGGAGTGGCCACTGAGTGTATATCAGTATCTGTTTACATGGCTCAGTAATAATTGAGTGGGAGACTTATGGCTCTTCATTTATTCCAATCTTGGCTTGACTGGACATGGGAATAGGGGAAGTAGGTTCGAATATATACGAGTTAATAAACATTCTTCCCTCTCTCAACACGCTTCAGCACTTCATCTCTAATTGCTTCCTGAAGAGCTCTTGAAGTAGGAAAAGATGAAGGTTGCACAATTTAGAAGCCAGGTCTTTGTAATTGTAAAGCAATGAAACGCCAGAGAATGGGGGTGAAATTAATTAGTCTAGTTTGTTTTATCAATTTTGTGGGTTGAATATTTTGCTGAGTTGTTTAAATTGTAATTGCTAAGTAAAGCTAATGAGTGAAGAAGATAAAATATTATATACTACATCTTGTTATTATTATGATGAAATGAGTGTCATCAAAACCGATAGGGAACTTTTTTTTTTCTCTTCCTCAGGGATCAAGACCAAAGTGGTGGATGTGACGAAGAGAGACCAAGTGGAAGCTCTGGCTAAAGAGCATGACCATGTAGACGTGCTCTTCAACGTAGCTGGGTACTTTTCCTCTAATTTTAATTGCCAAAGATGTCACGTATAACTATAATGTGTTTAATCCATAGCAGAACAGTTTGATTTGCTCCTCTAACATGCCGTCTCTACATTACACTTATCTCCTGCTTAGCTAAATGTCCAAAATCCGTATACCAAAGGGTTTAACCTCGACTTGACCTGTTCTCAATCTCCTTAACAAAGGTCCCTAAATTATCACCTCTGAGGATCAGTAAAATGTTGAGGTGGGGGGACACACACAGATTTTCTCGTGGAACGGCATTTGTTGGCATTGTATTGATTTAGTCTATCTTTCTGTTTTTGATTCTAATTAATAAATGAGGTGCTCTGACTCACAGTCCAGTGAGCGCAAATTATTATATTTAATATTGTAATTGAGTCACGCTGTTTGTTGCTTTCTGAGTTTACATGCCATCTGTTGCACACAGGTTTGTGCACCACGGCTCCATCTTGGACTGTGAAGAGGCTGACTGGGACTTCACAATGGACGTGAACATACGGAGCATGTACCTCATGTGCAAAGCTTTCCTGCCTAAGGTGACCTTTGTCCTCTTTACTGTTTTGCTGTAAGAATGAAATGGGTGCTGTTGAAAACCGAGTGGCATATGCCCTTAATTTTGTTCCCATGCTTTGTCTGCTGGGATTAGCTGTGACATGATGGGCAATGACTGCCCAGCTACTAATCCAGCTTTAGCCACAAACTAACCAAACTGTCTCAAAGGAGAATTTCAACTCAAGATTATGGCACATTTGACACTTCTTTGTTACATAAAAAAACATTAAATTGTTGTATTCTCCATTTTACCAGTTATATTCTGTTTATGTGCCGCTGTCCTGATTGATTTTGTCATTCTAGATGCTGGCAAAGAAGTCAGGAAACATTATTAACATGTCATCTGTTGCGTCAAGCATAAAAGGTAAAGGATCTTCCACAGGTCTTCTCCCCGTGGATGCTTGTAGAGCAAAGATTATTCCCAATTAAACGGACAGTAGGCCGTTGAAGTATGACCATTCATTGTAATCCTCTTATCTCAGATAATTGCCTTGCGTGTGTGTCTATGTGTGGGTGACAGATGTGTTTCCTCGACACAGGTGTTGTGAACCGGTGTGTCTACAGCACCTCCAAGGCTGCAGTGATTGGACTCACCAAATCTATAGCGGCCGATTTCATTGAGCAAGGCATTCGCTGTAACTGTGTTTGTCCTGGTAAGTGTAGAACAACACAATGCCACTGTATTTATTTAATCTTCCACAATAATACTGTGGACAACCTTGAGACCAAATTAAATTGAATGTTTTCTGAAAAGTTGGAGGAATTTTCGTGTTAGGGTGCATTGTGTGTTTTAAAGACACATAAGCCTTTGAGTTTGTTTCCTTTTTTAAATGGGTTTATTTGACAGAAACCTTGTGCAGAAGAACATTAAACACAAGGTGAAGATGCTCTGTACCCGATTCAAGCCTACTTGCTAGTTTTCCCACATTCTTATAAACCTTTCCCACACTCTTATAAACATTTCTTATGCTCTTAAACACTTTCTACACTCTTAAACCTACGTCATTTTCTAATTTTCTGCGACGGTAAGTATCTTCCACTGTCGCTTGGGTTCGGTGCCAGAAGCCTTGAAAGGTGCAGAACGTTTGATCAACATCGTAGGACTTGAAAAAAAATAAATTTTTTACGAAAATTTCACAAAAATACAACACTGAAGAGCAACACTATGTACAGCGATCAGACGTCGATGTGAAATGGACAAGGCGAAATGCTGAACGGAGGAGATTGATGCAACGGTTGCTGAGCCAATCAGCGCCGTACGCTACGCATTTTATGTTGATTTAATATTCTTTTAATATGTTTTAATTATTATTTTATATATTTTTTATATCGTTTACAGGCTAAAAAATAGGCTAGAAAATGCTTATTTTACCGTAAAAATGATAAAGATAATAAACATAAAAATACCTATATATCGAAAAATTCCATGATATAGTGAAAAATCCAAGACACAAAATTAGATATATATAATTTAAAAATCTGTGATACGGTGAGTGCGAAAAGTGAACTGCGATATGGTGAGGGACGACTGTACATCACATTTGAAAAAAAAAAGTTATTTCAAGGACTGTCAATGGTGACAGTTTTTTTTTTGTCTCTATAGAAAAGTCTTTAAAATAAGTTATTGTCTTTAGTTCAGTGAGAACCTTATTGCATGTTCATGTCAGAGGACATTGTGTGTTTTAAAGATACACAAGCCTTGAGTTTGGCCTTTAAAAGCCAGTTTATATAACTGCTGTGCAAACACAGACTTAAGAGTATTATTTGTACAGCAGACCTCGCCAGAACCTAATCATACATATTTGATGACCAGAGTGCAATCTTAAAGAAATATCAATTCCTAAGCCTTGAGAATTTCAAATCATTTAAAAGTGCTTGCTTAATATATAAGTCTATGAATGGGATGGCCCCACTGCCCCTGGGGGATTTTATCAAAAAGAGAAATGGTATTCTAATACAAGGTCAGCCACCAGGGGTGATTGTCAAGTTAAATTTAGAAAGTCCACCTGTGCATAGAAAGCTCCACCTTTGTCAGTTTTAAGAGACAGTACAAGGCATGGCTAATTAACAATCAAACTTGTGAACATTGAGAAAATCAGGCACTTTAAAAACTGGCACTTTATATATAAGCACTTTATGACAGGAACTTTACTAAAATAATAGCACTTTCGGGTATGTTTATCCCAGCCAGAATTAATTCATCATCATTATCTTTGTTTTACTATATTGTTTTTGTACGTCTGTAACCCTGTGTGTTTTTCTTTTATGTGTGGGACAATGTATGGAAATTAGTCTTGTACTAAATCCGGCTTATTTACTGCAACCCCGTGTAAACTTATGAGATTGTACGTTCATTAATATGCACTGCCCCGTCCAAATAAATAAAAAAATGAAAAGACTTATCCCTTTACTCAAAGGCTATCTACATTTCTGTATGAAGTCTTGTGCTATAATGCAGATTCCTTGTATACTTCCTCAGGTACTGTTGATACTCCATCACTGAGGGGTCGGATCCAGGCCCAACCTGACCCAGAACAGGTAGGCTCTGATTTACATTTATTTTCTCTATGTTTGATCAGACAGTTAGCAGGTGTTGTCTTGGTTTCCACGAGAAGGAATACCGATGGCTGGGTTGTACAACTTCTCTGCAGGCTTACAAGGATTTTATGGCGAGACAGAAAACTGGCAGAATGTGCACAGCTGAGGAAGTAGCACACCTGTGTGTGTACCTGGCCTCAGACGAGGTGAGTGTTTCCAGAAATGCCATTCATTGAGTCACAGATTATATGTCTGCTTATCATAAAGGCACACAGTGTTTCCGTTATATTGTCAGTCAATAAATATATCAGTGGTTTTATATGCACCTTGTTTCCTCCACAGTCAGCTTATGTGACCGGGACGGAGCAGATCATTGATGGAGGCTGGAGACTGTGAGAAACTGGTGACAGATGCATTATGACAGTAGTGAAAGCAGTTTTTTCCCCCAAATCAAAGTAAAGTTGGTGCAATTTACTGATTTTTGCCTTTTTGATTTTTGTAAAGAAGTGTCCTTTTTTCCAACTTAGACTTATGCTGCACATGTATATTAAAATACAAATAGAGCCACATTATGACAACTGTTGACATATCTTGTAATGAATTGATTTTACAGCAGCTACAGTATGGTGATGGAATCAACCTTTGAATAAACCTTTTGAATCCTTTACAAAGCACCTGTGTGGTTTTCACTGTGGAAAAACACCTGAGGGACTCTTTCAATTCACCCCAACCAACACACGTGCGTATTTACGCGCTACATACCTCCTTGGCCACCACTAATCCTCCTCATTCCCAGCTAGTGTATCTGCCACAGGACTGTTAGAAACGCCACTGCTGCCTGTATACAAGCGATTGCCACATTTACGATGTGAGGTGAGCTGCTTTTTCCTGCTCTACTGTTATATTTAGCGAGTTCTTTCAGCACTTTTTAGCTAGCTATGGAGTCCACTGAAAGCTGTCGGCAGGACGCACCGCGCCAACTGCTGAAACGACGCCCAATGTCGGACAGGAGCCGCTTCTCTGCGTCGTGTGTGGCTTTACCGCGGTGTAGGAAGCAAAAGTAGCCTTTTTTTATTTACCGAAATAAAACGGCGTTATGTTAAGGCTTGTGTTCGACGCCGCCGTTACTGTAACCGCGACGTTAGCTTAGATTGCTTCAACCGGAGAGCAATAAAACACGTCGTGACACTTCGAATTTTATCCCTAACTTAATGTCGCTTTGTCAAATGACAGGATAATGCGTTATATAGCTACTACGGAAAGGCCACTGTTAGCTATAGCTGTCGATATTGAAATAACGGCTGTCCGATAATGGAATCACGGTGCCGGTTTATCTCTAGGCATGGGATTGAAGCGTCTTGAGCAGCTCCACAGTCATGTGTGGACCCACATGTGTCTGCGAAGCCCCCACAACACACTGAGCACACCGCTAAGACAGCCCAGTCCCATACACTCGTGTTGCTCAGCTGGCTAACCACCCGGCTATCGGTGCCATAGGGCTGTTGCTGTTGGCCGTTGCTAGTTAACTCTAACCTACTTGTATTAGCAACCCCCGCTAACCTACTTGAGCTAACTGCTAGCTTCATGTGCCATATGGTCGCCCCGTAAGCTTTGATTAGTGTGGTCGATTCCCAATTGGATTTACCAAAGTCTGTTGCCATAAGCAACTGTCAAAACACTGTAGTAGTGTTAGCTTAGACTGTATTAGCTACTTGTCAACATTTGTCTACAAAAAGGTTTGAACTTAAGCTTTTGGGTTGACTACAGTGAGTAGTATTTGTTTCAGGTTAGCTACATCCCAGTTGCATTTTAATGCTAATTAATGCTAACGATAAAAAAATTAGCATATTTAGGTAAACACAATAACCTGCACACATTAGTTTTATTGTGTTGCTTAAACCCTGGCAAAGTTTCTCTCACTTTTTCATCCAGCATTGGTCATTTATAAAGCTAAATGAACCGTCTGTTTCAAACATTAGTGGGACAACAGATCTGAGTGAAACCTAGCTTATCGTTTGCCTCCACACCTTCACCAACCCCGCTGATATCTGTTTATTAAGTAACCAATAATTCATTTTCCTCCGCTGATAAAATCTTGTCTGAACAGGCACCTGAGGCCAGAGCTGGACATTACAGAAGCAGAAGTGAAAGAACTGCCCTTCAATGGCCAACTCCACCCCTGGCCTTGATGTACTGTGATCAAGAAGTGAGCGGACCAGAAATACTGCAGCTGACTGCCATGGAGGAAACCCAACTGAAACCTGTTATCACAGAGCCGAGCCCTGCACCCAGTCCGGCCCCTAGTCCAGCACCCAGCCCAATACCCAGCCCACTGCTGGACAGAATCGCTTTGCCTGCTGCAAACCATTTGGAGGTATAGTATTTTACTAAAATGCATGCTTTATACTTAAGCCTTATTACAAATATTGCTTTTTGGTAGAAAAAAGGCTGTGTGTGTACATATGTGTTTGGATAGATAGATAGATAGATAGATAGATAGATAGATAGATAGATAGATAGATAGATAGATAGATAGATAGATACTTTATGAATTCTGAGGGTATTCAGCAGTTTACATACAACAAAAAACAAAAAGACAAAACTGGCAGGTCAGTAACCAGATTAACATTAAAGGTTAATATATACTCTAAAAAAACATGCTCTTTTTTTTATAAACAAAGCACTTCTAATTTAAAATCTGTAGAAATACTAAGTGTATTACAAGTCAGTATACAGTATTTACACATTTCAAGTCACAGTGATTTAAAGGGATTCTTACAGGTAGTAAGAAAACAGTTGTAATAAACTACATGAGGTGCATAGACATTTTAAACATTTACTTGTTCACTAAATTTGAAAATTTAGGTCACATGTAGATGATCAAAACTGATACATGCTTCAGTGATTCATATACTGTTCTCTTGCCTTGTTAAATTAAATTGTTTGACTTATTGTTCAACATTTGCTCCTATAATTCAAATGTAAGAATTACCTAGAAAGCAGCTTGAGACAAAGCCAGAACTTTGAGCTAACATACCAACCAGAGCAATACAAAGACGAGGCTGTTCTGGGAGTTAGAGAGTTCATATCTTCACTATTTTTTGGCAAGAGAACAGTGCATTGTAATCTTCTGGCATGACATGCCAACATGCTGATACGGCACTTGAAGGTCACCTCAGGGACATCCGGCGATTTTCTATTATTTGCTTAAGGGCAGAATTCATATTTGTGCCACTACAATATCTTAGATATCATGAGCTGTGAGGCTGAGCTAATATTTATCGTGGGTGCCCAGCCACTTGTGTAAGTATTGCAATCGGTAGTCATTGTTAATTCAATAAGTACTATTAGAATTTTTACACTAGTCATAATATTTATCCAGAAAGTGACAACATTTGTTTGGTTTAAAAATAAATAATTAAAAGGGAAGAAAAATGTATGTATACCTGCAATGCATTTACAAATGTGTTGTTGGGCAATCTGCCAAAATGCTACATGTGATCACTCTCTTTCCAATGTCCCTTTTCTTTCTTTAAAGCACCTAAATGTGAACCAGATGCAGGTGGTAGTACGGCGCTGCTCAAGTCCAAATGTAACGGAGGAGACGACTTATTTTATCCCTCGCAACCCTGTGGTGGATGCTGGCACCAACACGGACCCACCAGTGGTCTGTTGCCCTTTGCTGCACAGATTCTGCCCATGTCCTCCAAGAGGCCTCTTCGCCTCTCTCATTACCAAAGGTCAGCAAGAGGATTTAATAGTTTGCTTATTGATTTTCTAAGAGGACCATATATTTGATGTCTCTCCCTTTTTTCACACAAGGCTATGAAAAACTGCAAATCATGTGTATCTTGTTCGTCTTTAACTACCTGAGAAATGCAGTCATGTTTAGAAAAATAAGTAGATATAAGCTAGCCATATATACACTACCGGTCAAAAGTTTGACCAACTAGGAACATACCAGATGGTACTGCATGGTGCTGCAGAATGCTATGGTAGATGTTTTGGTTCAGGGTTCCTCTCACTCTGTACAATCACAGACCCTGGATCCAGTAAAACAGCCTCAGACCATCACGCTTCCTCCTCCATGTTTGACAGTTGATGTCACACACTGAGGAACCATCCTTTCTCCTACTCACTGGTGTACGAAAATCCTGTGTGATGAACCAAAGATTTCTAAATTTGATTCTTCAGTCCATTATACCTTGTTCCAGTCTTCAGTAGTCCATTGGTAATGTTTCATGGCCCAGGCAAGCCTCTTTTTCTTATTCTGACCTCTTAGTAATGGCTTTCTTGGTGTAACTCCACCTGTCAAACCTGCAACTCCAAGTCTTTTCACAGTTGAAACTGAGACTTCTTATTACGACCAGTCATAGTAAGAAGTCTACCACTATTAAGTACCACTATGAAGCTGTGCTTGACGCTGTTGTCCTGTGAGCCTCCTATCACCAAGCTGTTGACTCTCAGAAACTTATCTTCTGATTCTGTTGTGGCTTTGGATCTTCCAGATCTCTTCCTGTCAGAGTTTCCTCCAGTTTCTGAGCCTTTTGATGGTGAAGAAAACTGTACTCACTGAAACCTTGACTTTCTTCACAATTTCTCTGTAGGACAGACCTACATTTTAAGTTTTATGATGGTCTGTCTCTTTTCTATTGTCAATTCATTTTTCCTCGCCATTTTTATAGTAACACACTACTTTCTGCAGTACAATACAGTTCAAATAATGCTCTGGAGGGTATGGTACCACGGTGTGTTCCACCACTACTTTTATGCAGACAGAGGGGGCAGTAAGTGATCAAGCAAAGTTGGGACACCTGTAGGGTTTGGTAGCACCAACTTTCAAGGCTTGATCAACCTCCATTGCTGCAGAACAGCTTTAAGTTGGTAACCCATTTCTTGTTCCCTGAAAAAGGCCTTTTGTATAATTCTGAAATGTACATTATTTTTCAGTTTTGGGTAACCTTACCTTTTTTTCACCTCTGGCAGTTCATCACTTACCTATGTACCATTTCAAGCTATTAATTGGACTTGAACTACTTGAATTTCAATAAAAAACTGGATAAATTTTGGCGTTCTAAAAGTTTTGACCGTTATACACTCTACTACTAAAATTTGTGTTTATAATGAAAGAAAATTCAGAGCTTCAGTCCTGCCTGACCTCTGCATATGAATTACTTTATAAGAATTTTAATAAAATGAAAATTAAAAAACCCAGCAACAGTACAGTATTGAGCTCATTACCCCCCATCCTCTTTTGATGCCTGCAAAATCTTGATTGCATGCTATAGTGATATGTGAGGCCTCTGTAATCTAATGCGAGTGTCCTCTGTACTCTCCAGTTCTTTTGGCAGCTGTTCTCTTCGGAGTGGTTTGGTCTGTCACAGAAGATGAATGTCTCCCAGGAGGGAACCTGTTTGGCATTACAATACTCTTCATCTGCGCGCTCATCGGTGGCAAATTGGTGTCTCTCATCCGTCTGCCCAAACTCCCACCATTCCCACCACTTCTCGGTATGGCAGAGGATGAAGTGTTTTTGCTTTACATGCTGCTGTTTGTATGGTAGTTTAGGTATTTGTATAATATATATATAATATTATGTACACAGATTCCTCCACTAAGGTGATACACAAAATGATCATCTGCCAAATTTGCCACTGGTATAAATATGATGAATATGATATAAATATGTACTCTTGTTGTATACAAAGTTTGAAATTAACAAATGATGTAAGGGTCCTTACTTTTGTGTAAAATATTTCTGTTCAGAAAAATGTGACTAAATGAGATAAAGGTGGTGAAAAAGTGGGACATCAGTGTTTCTCTCTATATTTCTTACTGTTTCAATGAATAGTTTCAACTTTTATTTTTCAAAGACTGACATTTGGAAGGTTGTGGTGGTGGTTGTTTGTGTTTTCTTCTATTTTGTGTATTGTTAGCCTCTCCAATTGTGATTCTGTTAATTTGAAAGATGGGTTAAAAGTGTTGGTCCTCCATCATGAAAGGGATCATTTTACATCTCTGATTGATCAACATGTAATGCAATGTGACTAGAGACGTACTTTTATCAGTTTCCTTGATAGAAATCAAGGAAACTGCTAACCACTCCTTATTTGTAAATAACATCAAAAGGTAGATTGAAGTGCAACTTGAAGTTTGTTTCTTTCTGCACGACACTTTCCTGCTTTCATTTTTTGGAAAGTTCTCAAAAGGGCAGCCTTGTTTACTAGTTCAGTGCTTATTTCTGTATTGGAAACATGCTTTTGTCTAGAAGGAGGATTGCTGTGTTGTAAAAAATTAGAGAATTGTGGTAAGTTTGCAGGCTAAAGGTAAAATCATCTGTCTTCAGTCATTACCAGTTTTTAAATTATGTTTTATGAATTCTATCTTTTGTTATACTTTTTAAGCTTTTGCTGTGGTGTAAATCCACAATATTAGTCTTTTTAATTTGTCATCATTTTGTTATTCATTTGTTTATTCCTAATAATGCCATGTAGTAATGTAATATTCTTTGTTATGTAGTCTGTTTTGAACAGAACAACAGTCCAACAGCACATATTGATTGTGGAAACTTTTATTATTTGTGTTAGAACACAATATTCTCAGTCCACACAGAGCCTCAGTGTCAGTTTGAGCACCCTGGGTTAAAAAAAACAAAAGATGAGCTTTATTCTTGTTGTGTAGCTATGTGAGAGACAGCCCTGAAGAATAAACAGTGCTTCATTGTAAAAAGAATCACCTTTCCGTTGTCTCACCCTCTGCTGTGCTGCAGGTATGCTGCTGATGGGTTTCCTGCTGAGGAACATCCCTGTTGTAACAGATGGAGTGTATATCAACTACAAATGGTCTGCGTCACTGAGGAACATTGCTCTGGCTGTGATTCTGGCCAGAGCCGGGCTGGGCTTGGATCCCACGGTACGCTTATACTACTAAAGCTTAGTATGGCACACAGAAATGTTTGTAGAGATAGAATGTTAATGTCCTCACCTCATATACACTACAGTTCAAAAGTTTAGGGTCACTTAGAAATATCCTTATTTTTGAAAGAAAAGCTTTTTTTCATTGAAGATAACGTTAAATGAATCAGAAATACAGTCTGGATATTGTTAATGTGGTAAATGATTATTCTAGCTGGAAATGGCTGATTTTTAATGGAATATCTACATAGAGGTACAGAGGAACATTTCCAGCAACCATCACTCCTGTGTTCTAATGCTACATTGTGTTAGCTAATGGTGTTGAAAGGCTAATTGATGATTAAAAGTCTTGAATCATTCAGCCTAGAACTTCTCTAAAGTATTGCCAAATTCCTCTCTGAGTTGATCAGAAGTGATGTCTTCAATTGTTTGCAGTTTCTGACCTCAGAAAAGTATTACATTTCCAGTGATATGAGGAAAAGCAAGCAATTCAGAGCTTCTTGTGTAAGATGTAACCAGCAAACATGTCTACTAACTGTTGCAGTGCTTGTTAATACTCTGTGCTTCTCTGTACGGAATTTGGATTAATTACTATTAAAGACTCTTGAATGATGTGTTTCCATTGTCAGGCTCTGAGGAAACTAAAATCTGTGTGTATACGTGTGGCAACTGGGCCCTGCCTTATCGAGGCTTGCACCGTAGCTCTGGTCTCTCACTTCCTCATGGGCCTGCCCTGGGTGTGGGGCTTCATCCTTGGGTAAATATGACACTCTTTTTCTGTGCTCAACTCTCTGTTTTTTTACTTAATAACGAGTACCACCATCATATGAATACCAGGAGAGACAGACATTTTTGCTGAGTAACTGATTTCAATTTTCATATCACAACAGGCTGCAATAAAACCAAGGACTGTATGATCCTTGGTTTTGTTACAGCCGATTGAGCAAAAGGTTGTCCTATAATTTCCGCGTTAAATTATATATCTTACATAACAACTACAAAGGTCTATGTTCAGTTTGATGCTATAAATGTAGGTGCTCTGAAAGCTGACCAAAATAATCATGAAAAAATACATTTGCTCCTAGGGAGATGAAAGGAGGCAAGTTACATTAAAACCCTCTATTCAAACATGCATAAAATGCGAACTGATTTTGACCTCTCAGGATCTAATTTTAACAACTAAACTTGGCATTTGGTCGAGACTTGGAACAAAGATTAACACTGTACAAAACATGGAACATGTTCCTGTGAAGGAGAGGACAAAAACACACTGCTGCCAGAGTTAGATCACATTGCAACTTCTTATCCACTCACACAGTTTACTGTTGAATGATGTTTTTTAACTGTTTCAAACTTCAAAATAAGGGCCTTTTAAACGTCTACTTCATCAGCATTCATGGCATCAAGTTGTACATCTACAAGTACGATGCATGACATCAGTAGTTGCAAAGAAATTTGTGGTGTGAGGTTTATGTGCAGACGGCATGTTCTTATCAGTGGATAAAATGGTGGCTGGGAGCCAAAATAGATATTATTCTTTACTGCCTTCAGTACAGTCTTAATCAAATAATGTACACGACCAGCCAAAAGTTTGGACACACCTTCTCATTCAATGCTTTTTATTTATTTGTATTATTTTCTACATTGTAGATTAATACTGAAGATTAACACTTTTTTGATTACAACATAATTCCATATGTATTCTTCTATAGTTTTGATGTCTTCAGTATTAATCAACAATGTATAAAAAAATTTAATAAAATCCATTGAATGAGAAGGTGTGTCCATACTTTTGACTGGTAGTGTATTTTTTATAATTTGAGATTATTCATAGCAGAATTTCAATGGTGAGTTTGTATTTGCTTTAAGTACCCATGATCACAGTATGATTCATGCCATCAAATGTGAGCCCAGAATCTCAGATCAGCTGCAGTATTAAGTGTCTACATGTCTCCCTTTTTATACCTTACTACATATAGTCCAGTGCTATGTAATGTTTTTCAAAGGCATTTTAAATTTGCTGCATCTTTAAAGGAGTTAGAAAATGAATAGCCATTCCCTTCTCCCCTTTGTAGCTTTGTGCTGGGCGCTGTGTCTCCTGCAGTTGTGGTTCCCTCCGTGCTGTTGCTCCAAAAGGATGGATATGGTGTGGAGCAGGGAATCCCGACCCTGCTGATGGCTGCAGGCAGCTTTGATGACATTTTTGCCATCACAGGGTTCACCACATGCGTGGGCATGGCCTTCGCCACAGGTAACCGGTAGATGTGTGTGTTGGCTTGTGTGGAGAAGTGATGATGGAAAATAAGTGCTGAATCAGCGTTCTTTTTTCTTTTCTTTTTTTTTTTTTTTGAAACACAGCACCACCTTATCTACAGGGGAGAGGCAGCCAGTTCAATGTGTCAACACTGAAAAACTATTTAAAAAAAAAAAAAAAAAAAAAACAACTTCTGTTTGTAGTTTGTCAGAAGCTCAGCAGAGGGTATAAGAGAGCAGATTACTCAGAGACTTCGATCCACAGTGTTGCCTCTGTATTACTTTTACAAAGTACATAGAAAAACACAAAATGATTCTACAACAAGACCATACCTGCCTGTTTTCTTTCTGTATATACTCTAATTTGGCACTTTTTTTGGTACGCCTTCATACAGCTATTGCAGTCTCATGCAATATACATCCAAGCTTCATGCAGTTTTAGAGAGGTGGTGATTCGACTACATGATCATTGTAGAGGCTGCATTACATGTATACCGAGGTAGATTTGGAATATTTAGTCAACCTTCATTGATATAAATATGCTGGGCAAAAAAATAAAAGCACTTCTCAGTATAATGCACAACAGTTCAACAGTGGTATAAAACCATAGAATCCACAACCACCATAAAATTGAACTTCCCTAAAAAACTGATGAGCTGAGCTGCTGTATTAGTTATAGAGGCATATACCTCCCGAGTACATTTAGGACATTAAATTTCAGTGCAGTGCTCAGTATATTTGCTCTGTTGATCCTCCTAGGCTCCACTTGGTACAACCTCTTGAGGGGAGGACTGGAGGTGCTTGGAGGGACAGTTGTTGGGATTCTCCTTGGCTTCCTCATCCAATACTTCCCTAGTGTTGACCAGGTAGGCAATCTCCTGCAGCATTACCACGATACAAGCCTGTTTTAAAGTTGTTTAGTCATCCTTACACCGCTTAGCAGCACAGCCTTTGTGTGGAAAAAACTTGGGAACTGCCAGCAAATGCAGCAAATGTATGAAAAATTTCACTTTTTTGACACAACAGCACTTTACAGAAACGTACAATCTCAACTCCAGTAATCCACAAGTAAACAAAATGTGTCTGAGATCACCCACCACTATATATCTAATAATGTCAGCTACTTACCTATCTACCTCATCCTTTAAAATGAGCTTTATGTGTTTTTGAAATTCCATTCTATTGACATTCTCTGTAATTGTTCACTTTGTCTTCTAGAAATACATCGTAATGAAGCGTTCCTTCTTGGTGCTGGGTCTGTCTGTGTTTGCCGTGTTTGGCAGCAGTGTGGCAGGTTTTCCTGGCTCTGGAGGCCTCTGCACCCTGGTGTTGGCATTCCTGGCAGGCTATGGCTGGGGTACAGATAAGGTAATAATATATACACAGTGTATCTGTAGTGTATACAATTTGTCTTTCAGCTCTGTTACTGCCACTATCCAGCCTTAGATACACATTTTGATCAGGTTATTTAGGCATGCTACCCTCTTGGGCTGAAACAATTCCTCGAGTTATTTAAAGAATTTGATTACTGAAATTTCTGGAGGCAAAATTCTTTGAATCGAAGCATCATATAATCCACTAAATACAAGACCCCAGGTCACTAACTGGTTGACCGCGGTCCAAGTCTGGACCCAGACTTCATCCTATACGGACCTGGACCTATAATCAATAAATTATAAGGGGATTTTAAATTTGACGGGATGCTTCTATTTTAACCGGCGCAGCTTTTCTAGCGTTTATGGCATTTAGCAGATCAGAGGACTGAACTACGAAGGCAGTTTAAGATAATGAGACTTCCTTTTTGTAAGTCGGCTCAACAAAAACTAAGACCTCAGTCAGAGTTAACAGGTATGAAGGTGGTTTTCAACTTTCTTTGCTAACTCAGACTTTCTGATTCAAACTCGTCACACAAACAGAACGTTTAATGCATCATTTGACTAATTTTCCACACAAAACGAACCGATGGTGTTCAGCTGCTTCAGCCAACAGGTTGTTTTAATGGAGAACAATGAGGAACATAAAAATTTATGACAGTAAAAAGCTGCTACTGGAAACTATGTAAGACAGGAATGCTGGTAGAAAACTGTTAACCGTGCATTAATGTATTAATTTTACTGATCAATGCAGCTGATTATTTCTAACAGACAACTGCACAATAAAACCATCAAACTACAGATATTCAAACATGATACTGTATTGAAGTGCATGTAGGTCTGACACTGTCTCATAATGAAGGAAATCACTTTAATTTGTGGCCATATCAAAGTGAAGCTAATGTTACTGATTGAATTTTCTCTGTAATAAATACTGATAAACTGATCAGTTTTCTTATTTGTGTTCTATCAGCTGCAGTATCAGCAGAGTAAGCAGACCAGACATAAAAACATATTTATGTGATTTCTGCGTCACCAACTAAATACATGTGGGGTTCCCATGGCTTTGAGTTTTAGTTGACTACTCCTGTACTATACTATATATGTACAATACACCTGTACTGTACTATATATGTACAATACTCCTGTACTATACTATATATGTACAATACACCTGTACTATACTATATATGTACAATACACCACAGATGTCAGCCTATGTTCCGTCAGGACGGTTATTTCTGTTGCACAGTGTGGTCACTTTGGCTTTTGATCCTGTAACGCGCATGCCAAATGCGGAATCTAATTACTCTATTAATCGCCAGAACACTCGATGACTAAAATAAATCGATGGCTGCAGCCCTACTACCCACCATCTTACTAGGTTGTACAGTGATTAAATGTCTACACCACTTCATCTCAGGCAAATATAGTGAACATTTTCTGTTCTGTCTTAAGGTACGTGTGGAGGAAGTGGTGGGGTGGGCGTGGGACGTGTTTGAGCCTCTACTCTTCGGACTGATAGGAGCCGAGATTCGAGTCTCTGAGTTGGAGGGAAACACTGTTGGTGAGACATTCGCACACAGCCTTCAAAATAACACACAGTGAGATTGCTGTTATTGCTGTGAAAAACACAAATGTGTGTATGGATGTAATTATATTTGCATAGCCAAAACAGAGGCCACATGAGAGATGTACCACTCTATTTTATCCTGGAAAAACCTCTGTCTGTCAGCACTCCTATATTTTACTATGACAGTTCTTTTTCATGCCAGAACACGCGGCCTGAAAAGTAACACATTTGTCTTGTGTAAATTGAAGCAAATTTGCACAAAATTATTGTTTTGCTGTCACTATGCTGTATAAAATTGTCTCAGTACCAGCACGGAGTCAAATACCTATATGACTTTTGTCTATATGTCTGTCTAGGTCTGGGTATAGCCTCTCTGCTCATTGCTCTGCTGGTTAGAGTGCTGTTCACCTTTGTCTGTGTATTGTGTGCGGGCTTTAACATGAAGGAGAAAGTGTTTATAGCCCTAGCATGGATGCCCAAAGCCACAGTGCAGGTATGTGAAAATATGTAGCTGGTAAGTTCCTCTGTCTGGAGATATGTCTACAGTTGTTTTCCCTTGTGCAAATTTGAATTTAAAGTATATTCATTTAGTTTTCAAGTGTTCCCTCAGACAAAGATTGCTTTTGTCCTTGTTTCCACCAGGCAGCTATAGGCTCCACAGCTCTGGACATGGCCAGAGGAAAGGAAGGCCAGCAGGAGCTGCAGAAGTACGGCATGGACGTGCTGACTGTGGCTGTGCTCTCCATCCTCCTCACAGCCCCTGTAGGAGCTGTTATCATAGGGCTCAGTGGACCTTACCTGCTGCAGAAACCCAAGAACTCAGCCTGTGGTGAGCGAGTCAAACCCAATTTATCAGCTTTTTTCTTAGGTAGGTAAAGTCCTACATTCAAAAATTCAACTCAGCTCAACAACCCTGCCTAACCTCGCTTCGTAGTCATGTGTGAGTAGTGAACATCTTTTCCTTGCAATGCTTTTCCCTACTTTAAATTTGTGATAGCTTTGTCCACACAGAGGAGGATTTGCATAGCTGTAGGTCACTTCTGTTTGCCCTTTCATTCATCGGCTTTCTTACTTTTGCATTCACACAACAGTGACATTGTTGCTGACACACTGTAGAAACTGTAGAATAAAATGCAAGTCATGCTTGTGCAACTGATTTTCTCTGCTTTTTTTTTGTAACTAGAGCATCTAAATATCATGTGGAAAGTTTTCGTGGAAGCCCTTCTCATTACTTTTTCTCTGTGTCTCTCCTTCCTCTTTCCTAGGCACTGCAGCAGGAGGCGAAGATGACAATGGAACTCCTGTCACCTATGAAAGTACGCTCTGACATCACTGTCCAGTGAGAGAGGACATTTAAAGAGACTCCTCACACCTCAGATGTTTGAGTTTTCTTTAGCCACCGAGTGTCTCTCTTTGTCTCTCTGTTGGTCGGCTCCTGATGTTTGGCATCCCGCTGCAACACATGAATCACATTGTATTTATAGCCTCTGGTGGTTTCCAGGCCTCACGCTGCAAACAAATGACCCCTATTCCCCTGTCTGCTGTGTCATGCTGAGTGAACACTGTACATGTGGCAGTTTTGTTTCTGCTTTCAAATGCAGAGTTATTCAAATATAATAGTGTGGAGCTTACAAATGTTTTACCTCTTTGTAAAAGTGGAAACTGTCCCAGCCCGTCATGTTCGCTGAATCCAGTATTTGTGCTTTTTTATGATTAGATTTCTGTTAACTATTTGCTGTACTTGAACTTGAAAAGGCAATGCTGTATTTTATTACAAACTATTTTCTTTGGGTGGCTACACTCCCCTCCAACAGTTTTGGAACAGGGTCAGTTCCTTTATTTTTGCTGTAGAGTAATAATATTTGGGTTTGACATTAAAGTGAATAAAGCTTAATATTTAGTTGCAGATCCTTTGCTTGCAAAAAGGGGATCAAGCCTGTGACCCACTGAGATCACCAAACCTTTGCATTCTTGTTTTGCGATGCCTCTTTCAGTTGTTGTGTGTTTCTGGGGGGTTACTCCCTTCAGTTTCCTATTTAGCAGATAGAATGCAGCTCTATAGCGTTGAAGTCTGGAGATTGACTTGGCCGGTCTAAAACCTTCCACTTCTTGCCCCTGATGAACTCCTTTATTGTTCTGGCAGTGTGTTTAGGGTCATTCTCTTGCTGCATGATGGAGGATCTCCCGATCAGTTGGGTTGCATCTTTCTTTAAATTGGCAGACAAAATGTTTCTGTAGACTTCTGAGTCTATGTTACTGCTGTCATCATGTGTTCCATCATCAGTGAAGATTAATGAGGCCGTCCCAGAAGAAGCCATGAAAGCCCAAGCCATGACATCACTTCCACTGTGTTTCACAGATGACCTTTTATGTTTGGGATCATGAGCAGATCCTTTTGTTCTCCAAACTTTAGCCTTTCCATTGCTTTGGTAAAAGTTCATCTTTGTCTCATTAGTCCATAAAACTTTGTCCCAGAATTTTTGAGGCTCATTTCTATACTATTTGGCAAATTCCAGCCTGGCCTTCCTATTCTTGTTGCTAATCAGTGGTTTGCATCTTCTGGCGTATAATCTGTACTTTTGTAAATGAAGTCTTCTGTGAACAGTAGATTGTGATACCTTCACTCCTGCCCTCTGGAGGTTGGTGCTGATGTCACTAACTGTTGTTTTAGGGGCTTTCTTTACAGCTCTCATAATGTTTCTGTTGTCAACTGCTGCTGTTTTCATTGGTCTACCTGTTCGATGTCTGTCACTTGGTACACCAGTGGTTTCTTTCTTCTTCAGGACATTCTAAATGGTTGTACTGGTGATGACCAATGTTTGTGCAATGGCTCTGATTGATTTTCCATCTTTTCTCAGCTTCACAATTGCTGGTTTTTAACTCATAGACAGCTCTCTGGTTTTCTTGTTGGTTACACCTCTAAAAGGTGCTATCTTCAAAGTTGTGTATCAGATCCAGATGTAAATACCTGGAATTCAAAGCTGGAATGTTGATCTCTTGTCTAATATTCATCGTTTGATGTCAAACCAAATGTTTTCAGTCAACAGCAAAACACTTGCAATACTTTTGGAGGGGTGTATGTAATTGTACTGATAGTAGCAATACTCGATTATAATTGCACTACACAATAGACATGAATTCAAGTGTTTAGATTTTCTCCACTCAGTGCATTTTAGCGCTTTATGTTTGTGTTTTTTTGCGTATGTTTTTTTCACATATATTAGCTTTATGTCTTGGTGGTGAGAAATGTTTTCGTAGTTTTCATGACTCAGGATTCAATCTGAACACTCTATAATGCTTTACTTGGGTTCATACACAATGCTGCTTAAAATCCTATCAACTACTATGTGCACTATGTCCGCTTTCAATGTCATGAGTTCTCAACAATCATCTTGTCCATATTCCAAACATTGCTAAAAACCCAAACTTTTATATTTGTGAGCAAAAGTATTTTTCTTGATTGTTACTTTAGATTTCTTTTTTATTGACAGAAGTATGCAGTGTAACTTAAAATGTTTTTGATTTGTTTGAATTTATATCACCTAATTTAAAAGGTTTTGCACTAGCAACTATTTATGATGAATATAAAGAATTAAGCATTTGTTTTTACCAAATATTCTTTAAATAAATGATAAAAACACATCAAGAATTTCCATCTCTTTGGCATAGCTGTGGTGGTAGCAAATTATTATGCAGCACATCTTCATACACTTAACTAAGTTTACTATCTTTCTTCTTTATGATAGGTTTGCTGTTATGTCATGCTAGCAGTTTAACTCTACAAAGAACAATGTTGTTCTGTCAGACCGCTTGGTCCAGAATTAAATATCTCAACCACTGTTTGAAATTTGCTCATCCATGGTGTCAAGAGGAAGAATTTTGCTGGCCAAAGTAATCCAGTGATAGATAGTTTAGCACACAATCTTTTATGACCGATTATAACTTATATTGATCCACTGCCTTTATTTCCAGCCCCACCATGAAGATCACATTTGTAATCAAGACTTAAATGTCTTACCAGTGGTTGGATGGATTGCCATTAACTTTGCACTAAAATGTGGTACAGCCAGTTATGTCCACCTGAATTGTGATAACCTTAGTGATCCTGTGTTTGCACTGACAAAAAGATGGTGAACACGGCAAACAGATCTGGTAAACATTACCATGCTAAAATTAAAATAAGATTCCCAAAGTGCAGTTTCAGAGTCACATGCAACCAGAGTTGTGTTCCTGTTGCTGCAATAACGACTCTTAATGCTAGTTTTACTTGACAAAATAGAGAAGCAGACAATTACAATGTGATGCACCTTAGTGATTTATTTACACCTGTTTTAACTCAAAGTTACATGATGTGTTCCCCAACAATAATGGTGGAAGAAGCTCCAGATGAGATAAACTTGACTTCCTTTTACGCTAACTATGAATAGATTCAAGGCAGTATCTTACAAAGGGTCATCAACACAGTTATTCATACTCATGAAAATACAGATCTGATACAAGCCATTTATGTTTACAATATTGCTGATGAGTTACAAAGGAAATTGTCCAGTAAGAAGTCAGCCATATACAGTGGTTATGACAATACAAAAGTAAAAATGAGACGGAACAAAATTCTTGAGTTGCAGAAGTATTCAAACCTCATTAGGCTACAGAGGTTAAAACTGCATAAAACTGGAAATTACTCAACAGTGCAGTGGTAAAAAATGTTGGTAGGCAACCCAATTGAATACAAAATGGAACATTCAAATGCTTAAAAGCCATGAACAAAACAAAAAGTAGCCTCCCGTGCTCACAATAACTTATAATATTTCACATCCTTAAAGTGAGGATACTATGTTAATATTTGGCAAACAGACTTACCTAAAGCAGGAGAAAGAAAAATAACAAAGGCCGCAATTTCATAAACAAAGAAAATGAAGACATACAGCACAAAATTATAATTATTACATGTGGAACTAGTATTAGGCATTTCATTTAAACAGCTACGTAAAAAAGAAAGAAAGAAAACGTCTCCCCTGATGGGTTCAGATCTTTGAAAGTCATCATAAAGTCACTGCAATTGTGTTTCAAGTCTTCCCCTAAAAGTGGTCCCAGTAGCTTGTGATTGAGTCCAGGTTGACTAGAACTGATTTTACACTCATAAAAAGGCTGCTTGGTTGACCAGCAAAAGTGAACAATGAAAAAGCAGTCATGGAAAAAAAAAAAAAGGAAAATCACCTTAACTGCACAAAACCAGTGAAGAGCCTATAATACAACTTTTAAACACTAGCGCAGTGGAATTTTTTGCATTTTTGGTAGTTATGAAACCAAGACTAGACCAAGACAACAAATTACAGACAGATTAGAAGAAAACTCCCACCAGTGGCTGATTATAGTATCTTCTTTTTGAGTATTAGTGGTCCCACGTTGTCTCCAGTTAGCTCATTGTGCTTTAAGTGTGACTTATCGCAGACAGGAAACTAAAACAGGAAACAGCTTAATTTTAGTTGGTCAGCAATGCAGAAACACCAAACAGTGCCTTCTCCAGAAGTTAATAGCATACACAAATTCATGAATGATCTTTTTTAATATATTTAATATTTCAACTATATTTTGCAGTCTTTTTGAGAAACAACAATAACTACGCCAGAGGCCATTCTGAGTGCATTTCACACAGTGGTGAGGATCAGAAAATAACTAGTCTACTTACAGTTTTGGAGCGCCAGCAGCGACAGTAACACACGTTCGTGCTGTTCAGGTCCTCGATGTCTATCTCATTGACCACTTTTGGGTTCTCTTTCTGGATCTTCAGGTTGATCAGGCAGTCTCTCTGTTTCTTTTTCTTCGGCAGAAACGGGCGAATGGTCAGATAGCCCAGCAAAGCCAGGATACCCAGGAGAGGCAGCAACCGAAGCCATTCAGACACTACAGATAAACACATGAAGACAAGAACACACTTATGACATGTTGAATTGGAATGTGAGCTCCAAAAAAGAGTCTTCAGAACTGGTAGAACTTTTGTTTGTTGCACTGACCCCACAGGGGGTAGGGCTTCATGTATACTTTGGGAAATCTGACACTCAATCTAGAGAAAAAAAAAAAAGATTACCATTAAGTGTAATTCAATGCCAAACACTGATTGGTTCCAGCTTTTGATATGTGGTACTGTGCAATTCTTGTGTAAATGTAAATTGATATTTAGGTTAGAAAAAAAAACCCTAATTATTAATTAAGGAAAAGATGATTTATTCACACTAAAAAGTTATACGAATCATTTCAGTTCACAAGTTTATATCAAGTTAAGAAAACAATCTCCAATTCCATCTTTTCACTTCAGTTTTACTTAAATCCATCACTGTGCCAACTAGTACATGGAGACATTTAATGTTTTTGGTGGGAACAAACATGTTTGAGTGGACTACTCAAAGACAGTATATGTGAGAAACATTGCTCCCAGTATAAGCACCATATTTACATCCCTACTGCCTGCTAGACATGATCTGACAGAAAATATCTTCAAATAGCGCTGTGTCCTTGTCAGTTTGGTGTAAACTGTTCATTTTTCCCCACGATGGTAGATCTTATGAAGGGAAAGTGTATACATTAGGCAGTTAGGTTTGATATATGCGTCATCTCTTTGCATACTAAACATGTCACAGATTTACATTGAAAAATGCGAACCCTGTTTCTGTTTCTCACCCTACTCCAGTGCACTGACTGGTAGGAAGCTCCCTGATGACTGGTCTGATCTGCATTTCTACTCTATCATTACACTGCTGTCACCTCACACCAACAGCTAACAGGGGTAATGCCACACGGAGGCCTGAAAAGTACTTTGGGAAAACCCACTGCACATCCACCATATACGGTGAAAACAGACAAGCGAGGATTAACCACAGTTGTGTAATTTAACTATTAGCAATGAGTTAGACCCCAGCTTCTGGAACTTCTATTAATACCCTCATGGCAGCTAAAAGGATTTTGATGCCTAATGGGACATTTCTAATCCTTAATCCTTTTAATGAATTATATTCAGTTGCTGAAGAACAAAGATCGTCTTCCCATGTTGGAGAACTTTAACGTTACGTCCTCCAATCTGCACTGACTACATTCCAGATTTTTGTCAGTGAGCACAACTCATAAATACATTTTAACTTCAAAGAACATCAGGCAACATTCAACTGGATGAGCACAAACCTTTATCACTGCATACTTTGACTTTCCACGGCTATTTTTAGGATCAATTTGGCACTTTCCGATAATCTGTGTTGGCCGGCAGGTCAAGTTAAAGTGGCGCATCCATTTTAAGATGAACTTTCACTTAGTCTTCTAAACCACTGCTGTACTTTGTTCACTTTCCTTTATTCAAACCATGCACCATTACTCATCTAGAAGTTGTGAAGACATTTTTGTTTTGGTTTTTATTTTAGTGACAACCAAATATGATTAAATATTTATTAATAAATCAGCCTTTGTGCTCTAAATTTAACAGGCTGAACAGATTCTACATGTGAAAAGAGGCTGCCACTTCCTCATTGCCTTGCAGGTGTGCTCCCAGAAGATGTTACATATTTGCTTGAGAGATTAAAAGAATCCTTACCGGGGTTAAAAACTAGCCATTGAAGGCCCAAGGAGACACTATTATTTGACTTAAACAACTGAGGACTGTTTCTTTTACATGTGGTGGAATGAATAGGTTAATAATGGAAACATTTTATTGGAAAAGATGTGAGTAGTAATATATATGGTAGATATACAGTAAAAGTTAAGGATGTTTAGTACTTGTTAAAGTTGAACCCTTAGGCAGTATTAAAACGCCTTTAATTAATACATTATCTGTCTCACAATGTTATGAGTGATGGACTCAATCAAATAATCAGTTCACTGGCAGAAAAAAAAATCTACTATAAATTAATCAATCAACTCTAATCAACTAACCTTTTATTTTTTGAGAATAAATGCCAAAAATGTCATTATTTCAGCTTTTCTGACACAAGGATTTCCTGCTTTTCGCTGTCACAAGTGTCAATAAACTGAATATCTTCGGTGAGACAATGTTTGACAAAACAACTACTTGGGAAACTAATCGGCAGATTAACCAACAATGAAGATGACTATTAATCACACCTATTGTCCAGTTAGTGTCATCTCTGCCTTCAACACTGCAGATCAAGTCTTGCAGTGCAGTGTTTGCAAAGTTTACAGAGATATTGCTCCAAAAGTGTGGCATGTAGCAACATTGTGCAGGGATCACTGTGAGACAGTCATGACACAAGGCCCTTGTGTTTAGAGCCTGCATGCACTATCCGGTCTCTAACTATGATCCCTGAGCATCACTTGGTGGTTAGTTACACGTGGTGCTGCAGGAAAACATGTAGAGCATCGCATTTCCAACAGCTGGGATTAACAGGGGATCGCTTACACAGGACAGGACAGGCTGCACTTCATAGTTAATATTACATCCGTCCTATTATTAAAACACAAAGGCAAGCTAGCAGTAGAAAGTGTTGCTTCTTAATACTTTAAGGTCATTACTGAGCCGTTGCTAAACAGAAGCACCAAGTAAAACGACGACAAAGTTTATTGTTTTTGTCTATCAAGCAGCACTTAACAACCAGACACTGGTTTAGTAGGACAGTCACTCACTGCACAGCTTCAACAAAGTTTTCACTCTGAGGCTAGCTAAAGTAAAGAGCTCAGTGGCGAGAAGTGTCCTAGAAGAGTTCACAAGTCATCCTCCCAGGACAGTCAGAACACAGCTGCTGCTAATTACCTGTTAACCGTGCAAACCCGCCGATTGTCTCCGGAAGCGGAAGCCTCTTGAGGTAGGCTGGAAGCTGGATTTTTATTATCTTTGAAATAGTCTCTAAAACCATCTTGAACCGCTCAGTGGTGCAGGTTTTTTTTTGTGTGTGTGTTTGACTTGGATAGTTCCTGGGCTTCGTTTATGTCATTGCGTTCACTTTTGAGCGCAGCCTGCCGCCGGTGCGTAAACGCCTCCCGCGCAGCTTGAACACCAACGAAGAAGAGCGTAGACGTTTCCGTGAATACACGCAACGGCGACATGTGACGGCGGCGTCTGACCAATCAGCGTCGGAGGAGTTGGTGCCTCCTGATTGGACGGCTTGAATTTAGCGTGAGAAGGTGGTTTCTGCCGTTTCAGGTGCTCCTCGTAAAATGTGGCTGTTTAAAGACGTAAATAACATTTTAAGCAGCAGCATGATAATTAAAGTGTCTACATTTTAACAGAAAGAGATCGTGACACTAAGGGTTGATAAAATAAATATGGGCTCATGTTTATGTTTTAATAAAGTTTATTGACAAAAAGAGACACATAGACTACTTTATGTGTGACATTTTAATCTACAGCCGTCTTAAATACCTCCCATCGTCTCAAGTCACTTGTGTGTTTTAATCAATGCAGCATATTATCAGCAGTGGTTTCACAACAGTTTTTCTTTTAAAATTCTTCTGACAGCATCTGTAATTACAAAATTTTGAAGGGTACTCAAAGGCAACACAATTGTTGCTCAACCTGTTTGGCCTTTTAGTGTAAATTTTAACTAACTCATCCCTTTCTAAACTATCCAGTATCCACAGATCTGCAAATGCAATCAGTTAATCAGTCATGCAGTCAGCATATATACTAAATATTTAATGTTATTTAAAACTTTATTTGAAATACTTTACTTCACAGCATCACTTGTCCAATGTAACATGCCATCATCTTCAACTTCAACTTAAGCTTTATTGTCATTCAGCATTCAGCAATGTCCGTAGTACACAGTTAAACGAAATGACGTTTCTGACATCAATTCACAGTGCAGAAATAAGAGTAATGCTATAAAAAAATAAGAATTACTATAAGGGAAATAAATATAAGATAAATTTAAAAAGACTAAACTAAATTTAAAAAAACCACAAGCATACATCAGACACAATCACACTTGTTATTGGGGTGATAATGGGTGAGATTAATGAGTTTGGAGGTGATCAGTGTGTGTGCAAGTGTACATGTGTTGTAGCAGCAGGGTGTTCAACACTCTGCCTGTGGGAAGAAGCTGCTGCAGAACCTTGATGTGCAGGTTCTGATGCTGCACAGTCTCTTTCCTGATGGCAACAAACAGTCCATGTGAGGGGTGGGAGGGGTCCTTCAAGATGGAGGTGGCCTCGCGTATGCTGTGTTCCTTGTAGATGTCCTGGAGAGCTGGGAGGGAGGCACCGATGATCCTCTCCACTGTCTTGACCAAACGATGCAGCGATGACGAAAACAGCTAGCCAGGACTCTTTCCACAGTGGCCCTGTAGAAGGTGGTCAGGATGGGAGCTGGAAGGCTGGCTCTCTTAAGTCTCCTCAGGAAGTGCAGGCATTGTTGTGCTTTCTTCACTGTGGAGTTGGTGTGGAGAGACCAGCTGAGGTCATCTATGATGTGCACCCCCAGGAATTTGGTGCTCTTGACCCTCTCTACTGTGGAGCCGTTGATGTTAAGTGAACAGTGGTTAGCCAGTGGCCTCCTGAAGTCGACCACCAGCTCTTCAGTTTTGTCCGCATTCAGAGTCAGGTTGTTGTTGCTGCACCATCCTACCATCCGTTCCACCCCTGCTCTGTAGGTCGTCTCGTCATTGTTGCTGATGTAGCAGCAACCAAAGTTTATGCAAAAAGAAAGACAGGATAAAGATTTCAAAGGAATCAATTTGTAAAATAAAGTAAAATAAATACAAAATGAGAGAAGACAAGACAAAACATACCATTTGCAAGTAGAATAAAACAACAATATATTATGATCAGACAAGTGCAGTGTATATTGAGTGGTATTACCCAACCTAATAAACATTTTTGATGACTGTTACACCAAGAATGCCCCACAGACAAAGAGTTTATGAGCATAAAATGACTTCAGGTTATCTTCGTCAAGTTTCACCATTATTTTAATTACACATTGAGACATAAAATTCCTGTATTTAAGAAGTCGGGCTTCATTTACCATATGGCCATAGTTTGCAATAATGCAACTATGCAATAATACGAATGCATCTTTGCTGTTAATTAAATGGGATCCCCAAAGCAAATTACAGGAAAAACTATCCACCCTCCCAGAACAGGGAGAAACAATACATGGATGCAGAGGACGAGCCAGTTTAGAAAACCAGTCAAATACATGAAACAATTGAGAATTTGAGAGATAGCGTGCTGCTAAAAAAAAATCTTAGATTAGATATCGACATCTAAATGTGTTTCATTGTGTAGAAGGAAGCTCCAAAACAACTATTTAGTGTCATTTTTGTTCTTTTCAAAATTACTCCTTCCAAGCTCAAGAAAACATTCAATAAACCCTCGCTTTTTTTTTTTTTTTTTTGCAAAGGGTATTCAAGCCCATATTACCTGAAATGATCTATATGATCGATGCGCCCTCTACTGCCGACACAGGCTCCTTTCCATTACTCTGCGGAGAACTTCATTACCCAGAGTTCATAGTGAGTTGAGGCATGTTACTGCCTGGACATTTTTAACGCCTGTGTCAGAGTGATGTCAGTCTAATTCACAGCTCCTAGAAATTACACCGAAGGGAAAATATAGATCAATACATGAAATCTGAGGTTTAATTTGAAACAAAGAAAATATTTTCAACTTAATTAAGGATTCAGACATTTCAGGGATATATGTAGCCAGCTAAATTCCGGGAATGAGGTCCTCAGCCTCCGGTGTCATTGGTGAATGACCGAAGATGTCTCACAGCAGGTTGTTTGCCAGGCTGCTTTGTAAGTATTTTAACAAATTACAGCATTGGTAACTTAAAATGTTGAACAATTTAGCTTCTGTTGCACATGAATGCTCAGTGGCCTTGTGCTGAACAGTAGCTGAGCTTTTTCAGGCTCTCTCAGTCCTGCACTGACAGCCAACGTCCCCCTAGGTTGGCTGTCAGTTAGCTTACATGCTAGTTAGCCATATTAGCTTGACAACCTTAGCTGTACGTCGGTAACGCTCACTTGCAGTTAGCCAACAAGCTAGCTAACTAGCTAGCTTTAAGCTAACGTCCAAGTGAAATCTAACTTTAACCCACTACCAGCCAGCTGCCAGGCAAGTTTTCATCTCTGACCTTGCGTGCCCTCTTCACCAAAATGTAGCGCGTCCTGTCGCTCTGTGGAGCTTATCAAAGGAGCTAATGTTTAGTTTTCACTTAGCAGTGATTGAGAGCAGCTAAATTAGCCGTTCTGTCAGATTGTAGGCTGCGTGCTCACAGCTCCATGCATTAGAAAGTTTGTCATTTAGGTTTGCTTCGAAAAATGTCTCTGCAGGAGTATGTTTAAGTTATACAAGACATCACATTAATTCCATAACTGTCAGTTTGTTAAGGCATTCAGCTTAGGGGTGGGTTGTAGCAGCCGGACTTTGCACAGTGTCATAGGTTGTTTTGAGTGAGGCACTGAATGCAGAGCAAAGGTCAGTCATCCATTGCACTGTCCAGTACTGTTTGCTTCTGGTCTGCTGTAGTCTACCTATAGAGTTTTGTCCAGTCTGACAAATCGCAAAATGATAATGTCTTGTACGCCTTTATGAAATTATCGTTTTGTTTTGTTTTTTGACCTTAAAGACCCTACAGACAGTTACGAAAAGTCATGGACCCCTTTTACCTCATTTCACCATTTACTTTGTCACTCGTAGTTGTATTTGAAGTGCTTTTATCCCAGGATTGAACATACTTCAGACTAGTGTCCTGAACAGTTGCATTCTGTTTTGGTTTTTGGATATCAATGTTAAATCACTTGTTTTGGCAGCATCATCTGAATAAATACTCAAAGGTACTTATTGTTTGATATAAAGTAGTTTTTGAAATGTCACAATAAAGTCCTGGAGGATATTTTAAAACCTGGAACTTGAAAGTGTTTGCAGTTTTTTTTTTTTTTTTTTTTTTTTTTGCAGTTAGCCGATTCGCTAAATAAATCATACAATTTTTGTTAATTTATTTTGTACTGGTTGACAAGTGGGTCAATCAACAAATTGTGTCAGCATTAAAAGTCTGCTTGAAATTTTTCTAATAGTAATTAAAACTTCTGTTTAACCAGCTACAAAGTCGGTCCCATAGTCATGTTATCAATGGTGCAGCATGTTGCTAGTTTGGCCTATAAGGCAAGATTATGTAACATCTACTGTCTGCATCATGCCAGGTTTACAGTAAATATAAACTTGATAAGAGTCTCCTCAGTTGCACTTGCTATGTCTCAGGCTGGGATTTGACAACAGCTGTCTGCAGCTGCTGGAAACAGAGCTGATAAGACTGATACTAAATGAATGTGTGAGCTGTTGAACATGCTGATAATATACTTTTTTAAAACTATAGTTCATCACTTAAATCAGTATAATGAGACATAATATGTTCTTTATAAAGCTGAAATTGTTGCCTAGCAGTAATAAAAGAAAGCTGCAGAAGCAAAGATACTGTTGCCAAAACACTGCAGTTGAGAGGACGAGTTCTTTAAGCCTAAGTGAATATTCCTATTTCAGTTTTTATCTGTTCGATATGAAAAAAAGTTTAAAATAGATAAATAAATGAAGCTAGATTTTGTTCAGTTCATACGTAAAGCCAATCATTTTGCATTTAAATGAAGTAGTTAATGATAAAACATGTTTTCTATGCATGTAAAATGTTTTGATGATTTATATTGAACTATGTGTGGACATCTGACACCTAAACGCTTCCTATGTTGCACACTTTCTCTCTCTCCATCCAGTGCAGCAGATTGGAGTCAGGCACTGTTATACGGGGTCAAGGAAGAACCTCTACATCACTAAGAACACGAAGGTCATCTGCCAAGGTTTCACAGGGAAGCAGGTTTGTATTCAAAACTTTATTGTTGCTTCAAAACTGTCTGGGTTGCTGTAATCTTGTGAAATCTCAGTCTTTCCTTTCTTCACACACAATTCCTCATTTTTGGTGAGTGTCTTGTGAGTGTCGGTGCTTTCTGTATGACTGAGATTACCAGAGAGAAGAGATTCTAGAAGTGTATTGTTTCCATCACTTGTTAAAATCTCCCTATTGAGTTACAACTAGGTGTACCTGTAGTCGTGCATGTTTTAATTACATAAATTATGTCATTTCAATTCTAATAATTTCAGTTTTACAGCCCAAAATCACTGGTTTGCTTCAGAGCACAATGCCTACTAACCTTAGAACATCAGTTAAGATAAGGATAAACTTTGTTTCCTTGGACAGAGCAGGTTGTTGTCTTGGATAAGTTCTACAAGACTCCCTCATAACTGAAAATTTGTATTTTTGTCTCTCTTTTTTTCCATTGGAAACAGAAGTAGCATTAGGAGAATTACAATGCCGAGAAACAGAAGTACAGTACCAAGTAAAAATTATTTAGAGATTGCAGGAATTACATTTATATCAAGCGTTTTTTAAAGTCTTGCAGACTAAGTGTAAAATTGACCTGACTGGAGCATTAATTTGTTTTGAAATTTGTTGGTCTTGGTCTGTGTAAATGCTAAAATTTTTTCTTGAGACACTTGATACTGCTGTAATATTTCTGTTGATTTAGTGAAAGTGTTGCCAGAGTAATCTCACAGCTTTAAAACTTGTAAATCCTTTTTTTACTGTTGGTATTTTGAAGTGAAAATTACATTCTTTATTTCGTTCAAAAACTGCCAAAAGCCATTGTCTCAGTCGGTAATAATAACTCTGTATGGCACATTGTTGATCCGATGTGTCTTTTTTTTTTTTTGAGCACCAAAAAGATCAGGTGATTGTCTTTGAACCGTGTCCAGGCAAGGAGGATAAAAATCTTGGCAAGTGTGTTCAACAAGCCAGAAATGTGGACTTTACAGATTTATATCCCGCCCTGTCCCTATGCACATTCCATTTTTCATCTTCCATTTTCTCTTCAACATAATAAAAGGTTGTTAAATATAGTTCCAGTGAACACTCGGGGTAATTAGAAAAGGATGAGAAATGAAGCAAGTGCTATTGAGTGCACATTGTCGTGTCTTCCTGGCTTGATAAGCAAGCCATTTTTCAAAATTATTGTCCCAGCATTTGCGATAATAATGACTGGCAAAAACAGCAAAGTTAGCAGGGTGAAAGAGTATATTACAAATGAGGGGGAAAAATGCTGATTCATAGCTTCTAATTCCTCTTAATAGGCTAGTTATAATTTTTACATTAAGGTCATTTATTTGCACTTGTAGCTACAATCTTTCCTACTTTATATACATTGTTTCATCCTCTGCAGTGATATTAACCGACCTCAGACTGATAGGATTTGTTCAGCGGAAAATCAGTTAGGACTGACCTGGTGCACTCATTTTTTTTTTTTTTGAGAGAGTACAACTGAGATTCACTCGCAAGATTTTATCTTACTAAATAAATTCTATTGCTGTTAGTGTTATATCTGCTTTATCTTGTTTATTTTTCTTGTCAAATGATGGTGATATTTGTAGGAACGGCAAGAGATATAATAATAGACTAAGATAACAAACCCTAGCAAGTATTGACCTCCTAATGCAGTTTCTCCTTTCCCTCCCTTCAGTAGCTTTAGGGCTGGAAAAACAAATGTTATTCTACTCCAATTTGATAAAAGTCCATCACAAGTTTTAATACACATATATTCCATATCAGCTTGACACATCCCTGAGGTGATTTGTTGTTTAAACTGTAAAATATGAAGGATTTACAATGTATTTGCTGAACTTGTTTTAAAAGGTCATTAACAGATCTTGAAGGTCAGTTTAGAGTCAGTGTTTTTGTGTGACTGCACCCTTACATAAATTTCTATTTTAGCATTCTAGATCTGTATCAGTTTGTAGACTTTTCTTCCCATGTCTGATGTATTTTGGTAAGTAGGTTTTAAACAAAGGCCGTCTCCACAGCATAACTTTGCACTAATTTACTCACAGAGGAGGTTATGGGATTAAGAGAATTAACAGCACAAGCCACAGTGAGTCTTAATATAGACTACACAGATGCTTTGGTCAGGCTAGTATAAGCTCATTGCAAATGTATTGGAATATGTGTTAAAGTAGTGTTAAAAAAGTAAGATGTTAAAAAAACAAACAAAAAAAAACAAACAAACAAAAGGCCAGCCAAAAATATGGTTAGGGTGCCTCTATAAACGTACCTTGATCACAAATCTTTAAAAAAAAGAAAACAATGGAGGATCCTTATGAAAGAAGCTCCATTGCTCAATATATTAAGATTTTATTTCAAACTCCCAGTACTATTATTAGCCTAAATGTCCAGCATTGGTGTCTTAGGGTGTGTTATATAGTTAATAGTTAATAGTTATATAGTTACCTTAATTCAATGAGGTATAAAAAAAACAAAGTGAACTCTTTGTGCACTCTTTCCTTAAAATTACAGCATGCACACACTAAATGTGTGTCAGAAATGGCAACAAAAAGTCTCTTGAGGCTAAGTTGTGTTTAACCAAACGTGAAACAAACTTTAAAAAATGTAAAATTATGTAAATATTGATATGCTTTTACAAGCTGGCTTGAAGCAAGTGATGTGAAGTGAATAAAATGCACCAGCTGTGTCAAGGCAGCCGCGGCACGTTGTCTGTTTCCTACATGGAAGTGACGGTACATGAAATAATTTTTATAAACTCACTTTCTTAGGAGATATTTTACAGTCAGCACTGGAGAATATCCAATGTAACTTTAGATTTGTTTTTGAAATGTTCAGCAAGGAGATTGCACTAAGCTTATACCATTATTTATTTGTCAAGAACATTTCGATTCCTTTGCATCGAATATATTTACCGGTAGCATCATCCCCCTACTAGAATCCAGCCTCACTTCTAGATCTATGCATCTGCAGCACTGTTGATTAATAATCCATAGCAGCATATTTCCACTTTTCTCTCTGTCTGCAATGATATCTCAATGTTAACACTTTTAAAGTGGCTGTGCCTTGCTTCATAACACACACATACACACTTTGTTTCATCTTCCATTGTAGGGAACATTTCACAGTCAGCAGTCTCTTGACTATGGCTCCCAGTTAGTCGGAGGTGTTTCCCCTGGAAAGGGTGGCAAGACGCACCTCGGTCTGCCCGTCTTCAACTCAGTCAAGGAGGTATGTGTGACTCCTTATCCAGTCTTTGTGTGTCTTAAAAATCTCTTGTATATTTCAAAACAAGACCTGAAATTGATCAGATTTACAGCCAACCTCCTGTGAAGGATGTTTTTTTTTAAAGGGAACATTAGGTGGCACTATTTCATAACTGTAGAATTTTCATTTTTAATGCACCACCAATACCTTTTTGTTCATTGCCGCAGGCAAAGGAGGGCACAGGGGCAGATGCCACTGTGATTTATGTACCTCCTCCATTCGCGGCAGCAGCCATCATCGAGGCCATTGACGCAGAGATGCCCCTGGTGGTGTGCATCACTGAGGGCATCCCCCAGCAGGACATGGTGCGAGTCAAACATAAGCTCCTGCGCCAGAGCGCCACCCGCCTCATAGGCCCCAACTGCCCAGGAGTCATCAATGTAAGCGCACACACAATGATGCATCTGGTATTGTTATTTTCTTTTTTTTCCCTTTTTGGTTATAGCCGAGAGTGCTGAAAGTACAAATTCCTTCTTATGAATCCACAAGTATGAGATTTAATGCATTAATATTCTGCATAGTAAAAATAAAACCTTGAAGGTACATAGCTTGGTTACAAGGTATAGCAAAATTTACATTTTAAGGTGGAATAAAATTCTCAAATGGTTCTTACTCGTAGGCATTTGGACAGTGGATGGTGTTTAAAATACAAATAATAAATGCAGAGAGAAATGTTTAATTCAGTGAAGAATAAAAGTTATACAAGAGATTGAGTTTGAAGTTGGACAAGTCATGAAACATTTATAGTGATATAGAGTAACCATCTTGTGCATGCATGTAGTTGAATTGTGCCTTTTTTAAATTAAAACCTGCAATGCATCCCTTTGCAGCCTGGAGAATGCAAGATTGGTATCATGCCAGGTCACATTCACAAGAAAGGAAGAATTGGTGAGATTATCTGATGTATATATCAAATTTGTGAAATCACAGGTTAACATCTTTTGATAGATGTTTAGACATTTAATTTATAAAATATAGGTTGGTTTTAAATGCTAAAAGTTTTTTTTTTTGTGTGTTTGTGTGTTGACACTGAAATTCACCTTCTAACTGCCTACAAGTGTCTCCAACAGCACGGAAACAAGAAGAAACAATCCTGCTACTACCTTTCTTCACAAATTGAACATTTTTACAGCACTGTACTACTGTAAATTGAGCTTCTGCCATTGACAGATTGATAAGCAGTGTGTGCCGCTGCTGGCGAGTGAACCTTCACAGGAAGTCTGTTTTATAGTAAATCGACTGCCATCATCACCAGAGCACAGACAGAACAGCTGTTACAGAGCTCTGTTATGATAAGGATCTATTTTGTTTTTTTGCGATCACGACGAAACAATTCAATCAAAATCCAACTGAAAATATCAGCCGCGTTTTATCACCTTTGACTGAAATGTTTTGGTGGTGTTTCTATTAATAAATACAACATTGAGAATGTTTTTAATACCTTTCTTTCAGGCATTGTTTCCAGATCGGGTACCCTGACGTATGAAGCTGTGCACCAAACTACACAAGTAGGCCTGGGACAGTCACTCTGTGTTGGTAAGAAACCAATGACCTGTGACATTTCAGATTTAAACTTAGCACTTATGTTCATATCCAGCATTAAAACAAACTTTTATCGTATTCCTGAAGTTCCAACTAAATTGTGTGGCTTCGTGGGCTGCTGCTGGTAGACACAAATAAAATTTTACATAGAATAACGCAGGGACTTTGATTTTCATATGTGCTGCATTTGCTTTAAATACAAGATGGTCACTTATTACCAACCACTCAACATCACACACCTATATTTAATTTGAGGCTTGTGGTGAATGTTGGCAAGACGTCAGATGTGAGTGATGGGATGAGACTTTCATCTTTATTAATTACTCTAGAGAAAAAAAGAACATCTTACTGGACTTAGGAGTAATAAGAAGGTGATCTACCAAGTTCACCTCGCACAAAACTCATCAGATACTAATAGCTCGCCGAATAGCACAGACATTTTGTATTAAAAAGCAAATTGCCAACTTTCTGATCAGTGCTTAAGAGTGTTCCTCTCAGATCTGAACATTAAAGTCGCTGCTATCTTTGAAGAGCCGTATCGAGAGTGAACAGTCCTATTGAGTGGCTCAGATGGAAGCAGAAACTTTGCCTTCCTATTTTCAAAGTCTTTGTCCCGAAAATATTAAGGGTGGTGTCACATTTCTTAAGCACTCACCGCATTATCTGAATTATGTTCTATACAGGAAAGATTTTAAAATATAGTGCTTGATAATATGCTTTTCTGCTCTTCGTTGTTCTTTCATTTCCTGCTTTTTAAAAATTATTCAGTGCGACCTTTCTGATGAAGTCTATTTAGATAGTCATAATCGCACATATTGAAGAGTAGAGCCTATTGTGGAACTTTTCCATTATCTGCCCATCTGTTCATTACCCTTCTTTTCTTTCCTGCACCTCCTTACAGCCACATATTTGCAATTTATAGATTTCTACACATGCAGCTTTATAGCACAACCTGAAGCTGTGACATTATGCAGAACCACTTTTCTTGCTGTTCATTAACTTGCCAGATTCATTCATCGACCCCTACTGTCATTCCCTGTAAAATGATGACCATGATTGTTTATGTATATATGTATATGTATATGTGTTGTCAAGGCAATTACACATTGTGTAGTGACAACATTCTAGCCAACTCTATTACATCTTGGCAATACATCAGAATTAAGATAAATTGTTTTGCAAAAACAAATTCTTTTGGCCAACTTATCTGCCACTACAAAATCCATATTAAAGACCTGGTTGGACACCAGTATTAAATGAAAAACAACTTGGCTTCATTATTATTTAGAAATTTTAGAGTATCTTACAGCCAGACTTCATAAAGCCAGTGCCGCAACCGTGTTAAATATTGTAGAGTTCATTAAGGGGGTTTATTGGTGGGTCTGCTAGCGACTTCTTAAGTTTGAGTATGACCTAGGGGCTACAGCAAATTACAGTTAATACAATATTTAATATCACTGTCATCTTTGTTGCTGGTAATGTGGTTCACTTTGATTATTATTCATGTAATTTTTTTTTTTTGGTGTTGCCAGGTTTTTTAATAGTATGAATATAAATTTAGGTGACATTTTGTCTGTGAAGATTTGTCTTGTGGAGGTTTGCCCATGCTTTTATAGATCCTGGTGGAAATTATTCTTGAAACTTATTATTGCACCCTCGTGGTTTGCTAAAGCTCATGTTCCTTGGATATGAAATGAAAGGCATCATTAAACTACCATGCAGAGATAAAGGTGGTCAGGGACAATTGAAGTAAAATTGAAAAATGGTGTTCCTATAAACCTCAGGTCCAGTTTGACTTTATTTCTGACAAAAATTTTAAAATGAGTTTGCAGGGGTGGCTGAGTGGTTGGGGGTGCGTACCAGTTTCATGAGGCCCTCAGCAGTGAGTCCCCCGTTCGATTCACAGCCAGCTGGGCCTTTATGCTGTCATTTCCCTGTTGTCTTTTTTCACATTTCCAGTTTCGATTCACTGTCAATATCTTGAAGACTTTTTCCGACATTCACTCCTTTTTATTAATCTGAATGTGTAGGCTTCCTGTCTGAATGAGCACTCTGATCACTTTTCTGTCAAAGTTGCAATGGCAGTCCTACCATGTTGGACTTCATGACATCTCTGCATTCCTTACAACACATACATAGATAGACATGCAAGTGGCACACTTTGCGTTGTGGGAAGCAATTTGGGGAAGACTTTTCCATACTTCTGTACCATTACCAGTCCAGAAACATTGTAGATGGTACAAATGACACAGTTTGCATGCCAAAAATCACACCTTTCTCTTTTACTTAATCCTGCTATTTAACATCTATTGCAGAGTGAAGTCCGTAAAGATAAAACTTCACTGCAATGAAGACAAAATCTGCATGTCAAATTAATGAGACTCACTAATAATGATTAAATCCTGGTTTTGATGAAATGTTAACAGGAGCGTAAATGTAGTTTGTTGCTTCCAGAAGTCTTTCCTCTGAGTTTATTAAGTATCTGCAACATCGTACAACAGCAGAATCCACGAGTATCTCCACAGCAGGAGAATTGCACACGACACAAAAGCAGCAACTTTATTTCTCATAGTTATAAATCGTTTTAGACATAGAGACATAATTGGCTAGGAACTAATGGCTGTACTTTTCTTCACATCAGACAGGTAAACTTTGACAGCTTATAACGTTAAATTACTTGCTACGTAGTGGCCACAGTTGGATAGACTTTTGGTATCTAAGACATATGCTACCATTCAAAAGTTTAGGGTCGTTTATAAGTGTCCTTATTTTTGAAAGAAAAGTATTTTTTTTCAATGAAGATAACATTAAATGAATCAGAAATCCAGTCTAGACATTGTTAATGTGGTAAATGACTATCCTAAGTGGAAACAACTGATTTTTAATGGAATATCTACATAGGGGTACAGAGGAACATTTCCAGCAACCATCACTCCTGTGTTCTAGGCTAATTGATGATTAGAAAACCCTTGTGCAATTATGTTAGCACATGAATAAAAGTGTGAGTTTTCATGGAAAACATGGAATTGTCTGGGTGACCCCTAACTTTTGAACGGTAGTGTACATACACTTTAATGGTTATTCGCTTAATACACTTGATCTTAGTAGCGTCTTTTGTTTACTATTGCATTTTTTTATATAATATACATCAGTTGATGTACTGTCCAGTCTTGCATCTTTGATAAATATCACATGTGCTCTTTCATCACTATGGTGGATCTAAATGATGCCGTGATAAACTTAGTGTAAAAATGACCTACGTCTTGATGACAGAATGCCGCAACTTGACCAGATAAAACTACCAGTGTTACTTATCCTGTGTCTGAAAGGGGCTTAACAGAGGCAAAAATGCCAAAAGATAATCTTTCAAAAAATAGACTATGTATTTCCCCTTGGCTCTGTGGAGCTTTTCAGTGTCACCCAGCTCATTGTTTTAGTTGCTGGCACGACCCTCATTGAGTTGTTTCCACATACAGCAGGCAACTGTTACACAATGATAAAGCTTTGATAACCCCACTGTGAGCTACCCACCTAGCACCAAATGCCAGACAGACAAAGTTGGTGTCTTGCTAATGATTGTAGAGCTGCCACATATGTTTGTAAGGAGTTGGTGAGGACCAAAAACAGGCTTAAAAGGAGATAAGTTGTTACACTTGGGTTTGACAGGTTACTAGAGACATGGTTCCAGATATGTTGGATATGTAAATGTGACCATTCGCTAACAAGCTTACCATACTTTCAGCAAACTGTAAGAGGGTCTGAAGCCGCTGGATGCATGTTGAGGATTTCTATTAATTGTGCTCAGTGAAAATGAGATGAAATTCAGCCATAAAGAGTAGCAAAAGTTGACATATTAAGTGCGAAAATGTCAGTGAAATCAAATCCCTGAAGTAACACTCGGTGTGTTCCTGTTACACAATTCAGTCAGGGCAACCCCAGTGTATCTTAGTGCTAACTGTCAAATTATATTGGCATGAAGTTTGCTTTTACCTTCTTCCCTTAAGCTAAACAGCTGTGGGATCCTCAAATATTCACAGGAATTATCCTTTGAGAGTCTTGAGTACACAACATGTGTTTGCTTTGTCTCCTGCAAGGTATCGGCGGGGATCCATTTAATGGTACAAACTTCATAGACTGTCTGGAGGTGTTCCTGCAGGATCCCAAGACGGAGGGCATCATCCTTATTGGAGAAATCGGGGGGAATGCGGAGGAGAATGCAGCAGAGTACCTGAAACAGCACAACTCTGTAAGGAAATAAAACACAGGACACCCATTATTTAGTTTTACCTACACTACATACAATATCCTCTTCTAAAGTGCTCCACCTCAGCAGATATATCTATTCATCTAAAAAAAGTATCCTTTCCGAATTAGCTCTCAGTTATGCCCTTTCAAATCTGTCACCTCTAGTGAACACTAAAAACCATTATGTGTCGAGAACTAGGCGAAGCTATGAGCGTGTCCTTTCTTTGTGATCGTGGCCTCAGGCTTCCTGTCTTTCTTTTCTATGTCCATGTGATTTGTGTGATCAAGATAAAGAGCGACAGATGGGATGAAGGTATGATTCACAGGACGTGTTCTAGAAATCGGCAGTGTTGATGAGCAGTGAACCTTTTGTGATGCCCACATGTGATAAAGAGCAGGAGGGTGACGATTAGCTAATGTAGCCAAGTGGCTGAGAACTTGTCGTTGACATTTTTAACTTCAGGAGGACCGAACTTGGCATTTTGCAACTTGCAGATTACTTTTAGGCTGTCAGTGTTTCAGTGTGTATGTTTGTTTCTGTGCTTGCGTGTGTGAGTGTGTGTGCTTGTGGCGCTCTTGAGCTGAGAAATGGATTTGATTTGCCCTCGGCTGCTCTAATGCATGCAAATCTCCTGCTGGCGTCTCAGGAGAATAACTTTTCTCACTCGACAAATAAAGGACAAACACCCCCCACCCAATCACCCAGAGTGTTGACAGCAAGGGACAGTTCAAATGAAACACATGCATGAAAAAGCCCAGCAGAGCATGGGAGTAAGCTGCAGATCTCCTGTTGAAAGTCAATTGTGTAGAACATGGTACATAAAATAGTGTTCTTAGACCTTGTTTTCAACAGTAAAGAACCACACAAAGATGTCTGAGGACATTGTTTCATAGAGCTACACATGACTCAGAATTTTGTCAGTCAAATTGGATTTGGTGACGAAGATTTGAATATTTGTTCATATCTGGCAATCAAAAAAAATCAACTGGCATAAGCTTCACTGATGAGTCAGACCACATTAACATAGTCAACTGCACCAGAGCCATATTAACATATTTTTGGGCATTTAAAAATTAGGACAACTGGATATGATGTCAAATTTGAATTAAAGCCTATTAAAATTACAGATATTTGTTAGTCTACCACATACACGACCAGTCAAAAGTTTGGACACCTTAATTAATGGGTTTTCTTTGTTTTCATAACTATTTACATTGTAGAAACTGTTGCTTGTCTTTATTTAGCTGATTTGTTCTTGCCATAATATAGATTCTAACAGTTGTCAAATAGGGCTGTCAACTGTGTACCAACCTGACTTCTGCACAACACAACTGATGGTTCCAACTCTATTAAGAAGGCAAGAAATTCCACAAATTAACCTTGACAAGACACACCTGTGAAGTGAAAACCATTTCAGGAGACTACCTCATGAAGCTCCTTGAGAGAATGCTAAGAGTGTTCAAAGCAGTAATCAAAGCAAAGGGTGGCTGTTTTGAAGAATCTAAAATATAAAACATGTTTTGACTTATTTCACACTTTTTTGTTTACTACATAATTCCATATGTGTTCATTCATAGTTTTGTTGCCTTCAGTGAGAATCTACAATGTAAATACTCGTGAAAATAAAGAAAAAACATTAAATGAGGTGTGTCTAAGCCTCGGTAGTGTAGATTTGTCACAAAAACACTTTTAACATAAAAAACAGCATATTATTTTTTTTTTAAAAATGAACACTTTACAATAAATTCACTGCCTTACTTAATCAAATAACTGATGTGACCTCACTTGTTTCAAGTGGTTTGCCATGTTAGATATTATTAAATGATTCTTCATTTCTAACAATACAGAGTTTGATTTTAACTTTATTTAACTTTGTGTACAAAATGCTGTCACACTTTCTACTTCTGTGGTGAGTATGGTTTACCACCCGCTCCACCTCAGGTGTCAGCTGCTCTCGTCTCTAAACCACCAGGACATACTGATATGTGGATTTATTTATTTTGCTGGCAAACCAGTTAGCTGTGCTGCAAAATGCAAACATATTTAGAATTTAACTTACTTGTAATCCCTCATTTAAGTGTTATCCCTGTGCATTTTTGTAAGCTCTTGTCTTTTTCATCCTGTTACTGAAAAAGAAAAACTCTAGATTGTCAAGGGGTCCTTGACAAATGATTCAACTCTTCAACTTGCAATGGCAGCTCTGTTGTTTTTGCTTGGAGTCAAACTTAACTTTTCTTGACTTGAATACTTTTAGATTTGTATTATTTATTAACATATTAGTGGCAGTTCTAATTCTATGTTTTTTGTCAAATTTAGCAGTTATCTACCTCACAGTCTGCTAGCTGTCTGTTCTGTGTGTGCACTGAAAAAAATCTGGTGTTCACTCACTGCTTTTTCTCTGACAATGGGAAACAAAGGGTATGGTTGTAGACCTCAAATTTCACATCTTAGATTGGATAAATGGGCCTGGTTTAGTGCCTATTAGCAGCAATTGTTATCTGTTGGAGGAGCAGCTGACCAATCACAGCCCAGCTATGGAGAATAATGACAGGAAAATGGCAACATGCATGAGACCGTTACCGCAGTCAGCATCTTTCTTTGTAAATCGTGTTAACTGAACAACCAATCGCTACGGCTTCAACATCTGTTGAAAACAGAACAGACTCTCTGCTCACACAAAATAGCTTCACTTCCCATCAAATAATCAGATTTTGATTGAACTATTTACTCTGCCAAGGAACGCGGCGGAGTTATGTGACAATCGGCGTACGTTTGTCCTTCCGTCAGTCTGTTAGCAACATTGCTCAAAAATGGACAAATGGATTTGGATGAAATTTTCAGGGAAGGTCAGAAATGACACAAGAACCAACTGATTAGATTTTGGCAGTGATGCAGCTTATAATCTGGATCCACGGATTTGTTAAAGATTTCTGTGTCATTGCATAGCGGCACAACATCACTGTAACTATGGCAACAAGTGAACACTACATCAGCTGCCTGCTGAGGATCACATGATTGTGATCCTACTACAAATCCACTGGACTTATCGGGACTTATCCGTCGGAATTCATACAACAACTGAGCAGCCTTGGCAGAGTACTGCGCTCTCTGAGTGTTTTTATTGTGATATTTGTGGTGCTATTAAGCTGGTATGGCTTAAGACTGACTGGTTAATTTCTCCACCCCGTTACGTTATTTAAAACAATAACAGCTCTTTGCATAATGCAGTACAGTTCAACAGCAGAACACATTCTGTCCTCCAAATGGCCTTACAGTTGATTCATCACCTCTCAAACAGTCTCACCTGAACATTATAACTTCGCGTACACATGGATCATTCCAGGAATGTGTTACTTTTAGTGAGGTGTTATTCATAAACTAGCAAATTATTATGTCTGACAGTTTTCCTGCTGAACCTCACACTTCAAATTAGCAAAAAGAACACAGCCACTCCAGCAAAGACTATAATAGCGCACATGGAATAAACAACACTCTATATTCTACACTTAATTGTGGACATATTGCTGATAAGATGAGGAAATAATTTTTTAAGATGCTGTATTTCACATTTACTTGACAAATAATAGCACACTTGACACATAATGCATCGAATGCTCTGTGAAATTAAAGGTCGAGTGTCGTGATTGATTTGTGTGTGTGTTAAATATATTGAACCCGTAGTTGAGAAAGACACATTATACCAAAAGGTGAGGAAGTATTGATTTCAGTTTTCACCACCATTACAGTCGAGTTACTTCACACTGTTTATCTACCGGCAACTTAATTCTGTGAAATTCAAGAATACAACCTCATACTTCCTGCTAGATTCTGCTGTCAGATTTTATGATGCAGGGCATGTTTCAACGTTCAGTCTTCATCAGTGGTGATGTTCACTATTGCCAGCATGGCGTGGTCTTAAAATGTCACCTGTATCAAATTCTGCCTGTCAGAGTCTCAAAGGCTTTGTGAAGTCAGAAATAAGTTTTAAAAGGTATAACCATATTTGGGTCATGCATATCAACTAGGTTGGCATATTTGGCTCCTAAGCTGCTGTAGAGATTTAATGATTTTCTTTTTGTGTGTTTCTACTTCAGCCTCTTGACTTTTAGACCAGCCTGTCTCCACTGACCTTAACTAAATCCTTTGTAATTCTGAGGAAACAACACTGAAAATTAAGGCTGGTCTGGAGGAAGTCTGAGGTTAGAAAAGTGTTGTTGTGAGTTTTTACACACATACACACACGTCAGTTACTCATGCCGCCGCTATCATGTTTATAAGAACATATAATTGTCTCAATTAGACTTTCTAAGTCTGTCAGTACAATTCACTCACTTTGGATCAGGATATTTGTGTTTATAGAACAAAGCCTCCTCCTGTCATGTTGGCACACAGACGGGGAAACTACCTTATTGGTCTCATAATTAAGGTAATAAATCTGCACTGCTAACAGTGGGAGACAAAAGATGGATAAAGCGAATAGTAGTATGACTCCCCTCCCTGTATGAATTGTTATTTAGTGCCCAGGGAGCCCGGGATTAATAGAGTAATTAAACCTCTTTCGTTTGAGGTAGATTTAAGACTCGATTCACATGAGGGTGGTTTGTTTATTCAGAACGTGATTTGACTTATGAATTCGAGTGGGATGTTTCTGCTAATTTTACTTCATGCTTGCAGTTTTCAACGCATAGAACAGATGCTTGTAACATATTTAGAACACTTTAAAGTGATATTTGTTCTCTTTCATCATTTCCCTGTGAACTGTGTAAGTGTCTCATTAGTGCTGCGTTTGGAGCCAAGGTCCTCAACATTTCCCTGGCAGATATACGTCTTGCTAGTCGTAATTATCAAAAGTCATTACCAGTTTATATTTGTGGCTGCCATCTTGTTCCTGCCAGTGTCAGGTTTGAAATTTGGAACCGAAATGCTAGTGGAAGTGGGTGTCTTTGAAGGACCTCGCTGTGTTGCTTTGGCTGTTAAACATGCCACATTCACTCTCTGGACGCAGTGTGCCAGATGAGCCACGGCCTCCATTGAAAACCTGACACTAACTGTGTGTGTGTGCGCGCACAAAGCCGTCCTCTGCAATTATGTTGTTATTCCGAAGTATGAAATGTCAGCTCCTGTACGTGTGCACATACACACAGAGACAGCGTCCCTCTTGCTGGTTATGATGTTATTGCTGAAGATGAAATATTAGCTCGCTTCACCTTGGAAATGATCTTAACTGTTGAATGTAACATCCATCAATGAGCAAGCAGCATAGACAGGCGCTGGGCTAATCAGTGCCTGCATGACTAATTACCATTTCAGAAATGAGATGATATGAAATGGCAGGAGCCTGAGCCCCTATCTGGTCATACACCAGCCCATGCAATTAAATGGCTTGATTGACCCTTTGTTTTAATAATGCAGGCTGAGACAGAGATGGCTGGTTAGACAAGCCTGTTACCATGGGACTCTGAAATGTGAGGACATGCAGTGTTTAATTTCTGATGAATGGCTAAAATGCAGGTGCAGAAAACCAATTCTCTCTGTTTTTGTACATCCCCCTCCCTGACTTGTTTCGCTGCCTTCCTTCCTGCTTTGGTGTTTTTGCTAACTGTACTCAAATATCACACTTTCCCTGGAGCTCGTTCAACTTTTCTGTCCATCTCTGCCTCATTTTCATGTTGTTCTTTCTCTCCTTTCACATTGTCCAGGGCGCTAATGCAAAGCCCGTGGTGTCCTTCATCGCAGGACTGACCGCTCCTCCCGGCCGGAGGATGGGCCACGCGGGCGCCATCATTGCTGGTGGAAAGGGCGGAGCCAAAGAGAAGATTGCAGCCCTCCAGTCAGCTGGAGTTGTAGTCAGCATGTCCCCTGCTCAGCTTGGCAGCACTATGTTCAAGGTGAGTGCTTTCTCCCAAGTATATATACACTGCCAGTCAAAAGTTTGGACACACCTCCTCATTCAATAATTTTTATTTGATTGTTTTAGACAGTGTAGATTAGTGCTGAAGGCATTAAAACTATAAAAAAAAAATACAGATGGAATTGTGTTGTAAACAAAAAAGTGTTAATCTTCAGTTTTAATCTGCAATGTAGAAAATAATACAAGTAAATAAAAGGCATTGAATGAGAAAGTGTGTCCAAACTTTTGACTGGTGGATATACAAAGACTTGAACCTGCGTAACCATGAACAATGGTGGACTAAGTACAAGTATTTTCTTAAGTGATTGTAATCTCACTTTTATTATGTACTTGTCCTCTGCTACATTTCAAAGGGATATTTTTACAGTGTTACAATTCAGAGCTATGATTAATGTAGCATTAGTTAATTTGCAGATAAATATTTTACATACACTACTGTTCAAAAGTTTGGGGGCACACAGGCAATTTCATGTTTTCCATGAAATCTCACACTTTTAATCTAATCATCAATGAGCCTTTCAACACCATTAGCTAACACAATGTAGCATTAGAACACAGGAGTGATGGTTGCTGGAAATGTTCCTCTGTACCCCTATGGAGATATTCCATTAAAAATCAGCCGTTTCCAGCTAGAATAGTCATTTATTACATTCACAATGTCTAGACTGCAATTCTGATTACATTTTTGTCCTCATTGGAAAAAAAACAACCAGCTTTTCCTTCAAAAACAAGGACATTTCTAAGTGACCCCAAACTTTTGAATGGTAGTATAAATATATGAAAGCCATTTAAAATAGAACACAGTACTACATGATTAAACTACTGAACAGTATGTAAAGTAGTTAAACTAACTCAATCATCTCCTTCAGGATAAAATGGTGCTTCCATGTTAATGAGTCATTACTAATAATCCAATTATATGAATGACATCATATAACGCTTTCAAAGGGGTAATTCTACCTATTGTGCACTTTTACTTTTTATAAAAGTGCATTTTACTGAAAAGATTGTTTAAATGCAGCACTTGTAAGTAATTTCTTTTATGGTACAACTAATTTTAAATGCAAAATAATAACAATGCAGCGATTGTGCTGTCAATGTAGATAGATGGATAGATAGATGGATAGATAGATTAAACCTTTATTAATCCCGCAGTGGGGAAATTTACAGTGTAACAGCAGCAAATAAAAAAACAGTTTGAATAAAAAAAGAGCAGATGTGTGCACAAAGACAAGACCTAGCATCCAGATTTATTAGTTCAGATTTCATTAAATTAAATGACAAAAAGTCCAGTTTCAGTAAAAATGTCCAGCCTTCTCTGTAGCTTCTGTCCAACTCGTGTGACGAAAACTTTGCATTTTGGTCTTTGAATTAGCACCTGAGTCACTTGCATCAAAACCAGAGCATCACATTACATTTCTGTACCACTTTCTGTTCTGTAAGAGCTCCAGCTTACCAGAGTATAAGGAAAATTTCTATACCCATCCATTGCTTGCATGACAAAAATCCATCATTTTTTTTACGTGTTGTATTCGTCATTTGCTTTCTCACCATCACATCCAAACAATTTAAAAATGCTCAGCCACAAGCTAACATTGTCCACATAATGCCTTTAATCTCAGATATATTGGACTTGTTTCCCATGCTATTTTTTCTGCGCTGTTTATCAGTCTCATCTGATCTTTTGAGGTCATGCACTTCACAACCCTGACCTCTGTATCTGCAGTTTCTGCCTGTATTGTTCAAAATCTGTGTTATCTCTGTATCAAATAGCCAAAAATGCATTCATGTGAGCCATTTGTTTACACTTAGAACTGCAGAAAGTGATTAAATATGACATTTTATTATACTTAAGCTGTAAATATGCGATATAAATAAAGTAACTACCAAGGTCACATTTCGGTTGATGAATAAGCAAGCTAATCAGAGCTGATTGATGGTGTAATTATTGTGGAGGTAATATAATCACATGGTAATGACACTGTAATAATGCTTCTGTTTTGGCTCCACATCAAAATATTATGTGATACGGGTCAATTGTAGCACCATGTTTCATCACGGAGCAGTTACAAATGTGAGAAGGTTTACCGGGAACCAGAGTTGACTTTTTTTTTTTTTCTCGTAGCAGCAAGTTTGAGATTGAACTTTTAATATGCCATAAAGAAAGGCAAGAGAGAAGGGCAGAAATTAATAAACGTGTGTTGGCAGTGGCTGAGTTGGCGCCACTGCCTCTTTATTTCAGTTTATCTCGAGGGGGAAGCACTGTTAACAAGATGTATAAAAAGTGAAAGCATGTATTACACCCATTCATCATCTATACTTTCATTACCACTGCTGGCGCTACTGCACACAGATATAGATTTACATGACTTTTTCCCCCAAAGTTTAATTCATAATCATTGCGTGTAATGATGAAAAACGTGCCGTGTGGTCGCTCGTTATGTTGTGTTCATGCGTCTCTGTTAATCTCATTGACCGCTATAATCAAACTAATAACATGTAAGAGAAAAAAAAGAAGACGTCATGTTTTGGGTTTGGACTAAAAGAAAGAGGAAGGTGGACCACCGCTAATCTGCACTAGCTTTGCCCAAATGACAAAAGCATGTTTCTGCAAATGTGAATACGTGCGTCGTCCTCTTTAATCGGATATGTTAGACATCTAATTTCGAGCAGTAAGAACACACTCACTTCTAAGTGGTGTATCATCTAATCGAATGTTTTTTTTTTTTTTTTTTTTTTTTGTCCTCAAACTTACATAAACACATCCTCACGCACTATTTGTCATAAAAGCAATGACGCACAGCAATGCAAACAAGACACAGCTTGCTCGTGCTTCCTCCACCGTTTCTCTCGCAATAGTAACATTTTCATTTCTAGCCATCAGACAGGTTTTGGTAAAAATACAATATGACAGGCCAAATAATATTTCTGCCTCAGATCTTGTTTTGTGTATTCTTTACCCAAACCGAGGGTTGTGTAATGCGCATTAGACGTAGAAAAATGAAACCATGAACAAGAAGTAGATGGGATTCCTGCAGACTGTCAGCTCAGAGTTTATCAGAAATATATTTCAGCCACAGATTTTTGCCACAGGGAGATGCAAAGTAAATGCTTTTATCAACTGGAGAAGTTCAAATAAGGGATAAGAGGAGGAATATCAGACAACAACCACTTCATGGCTCATATCGGAACTAGAAATCCCTTCATAACTTAAAAGGGTTTAAGGTTATGGAAATGTTTTTTGCCAATCTAATCTTTTATTCATGTTTGCGTTTTTCAAATTGTGTGCTGTACTGTTGATGTCATCTTTTCCATTATCAATGTTGTAATTGTCCCCAGGGTTGGCAGTTTGGCTCTCTGTTTTGATTGGTTGTTACGACCCGTGGATCTCATATAAAGCTCTTGCTGTTTGTGATGCCTGACAAAAGTCCATGATGGCAAAGGATTACAGCAGTGCTCAAGTTTCAACAATTTCTTGTGCATGTTTTACTTCACCCACCTTTTTTTTTTCATTTTATCTTTTCTGAATATGACTAGTTTTTCTTATTTATATACATCTATTAGAGGTTTTTGCTAATTTAAAACCTCTGAAAATGTTCCTATATCCATTTATACCATGAAATATTCGTGAGTGATTAAGCAACAGTAAAAGATAAACTTAAAAAAATCTATTTATTCAGAGTCTTATGCACAAAAACTAAGTTGCTTCCTCAGGATTTATTTTATAATACAGTAATATAAGGAAACAACAACGTATTAATACAGGGGGTCCTCGGTTTACGACGTCCTCAACTAATAGCGTTTCATCGTTATGTCAGAACTGGTTACGTGGAACTAGTTGGTGAGCGGAGTGGATGAATACGTCGTCACGCGGCGCTATAAGACTATTTTGTTTACATTCAGCGGTTGTACACCACCTTGGATTGTGCTACATTGCTAACTTTTTGCCCTTTGTTATGGCTCCCAAGCGTGATCCAGTTGATCAAGTTGTGAAAACAGTCCAACATAATCTGTTATCTTCTTGTAAAATGACTCATACATGCATAAAAGTCATTGGTATTCTTGACTTTTCCAAAGAACTGATCGATATCATGATGCACAGAAAAGCTTTGTTTACATTTTCGCCGGAGTTCCTACTTACGGCGAAAGAAACGAAACTCCAACATAAGTCAAGAACCCCCTGAAGTTGGATTCCATTTGTGCTTAATTATGATGCGGCATCATCTTTTTTTCCAACTAAGCTGTGCCCTCTTCAAACCAAAAAGAAAAGACAAAAATGTAAAATTAATTCCAGTAAAATAACCAAACTAAACAAAATAAACTTTAGAAGTGTTCTTGTAAGGCTCCGTATCTCAAAGAATGACTAAAGTAAACTTGCAGAGGAATTTTCAATGCAAGGACAAGGTGTCAGTAAACTTGTATTTATCTGGGAAGGACTTAATTCGTATGCAAGGTAGAATGATTATGACCTTTTCCTTGTTTACAAAATATCCACAACTCATAATCACAGTTGGTACCATCGTGTTTCGCTTGATAATAACAGTACAGCTTGCATGTATAGGCGTTCACACAGACACACATTTAATCTCAAGATTTTGTTTGTGGAATAAATTCAAAAGTCCAAGGAGGTGCACCGACCATATTTACAACGGCTGCACTCATATATCAGAGCCCAGGAGTGTCTGAGCTGTTAACACTCCTAGCTTGTAAATGTCTCGCTTTTTCTTTCACGTCGTGTTTTCTCCCTGCTCTCCTCAGTTTCAATCCAGGGGTATTTTCACACATGTTGCTTGAGAATGGCAACCTCTACTTTCCTCATTTTACTCCCTCTCTTTCTCTTGGCATGTCAAATGTCTATCACACCAAAAAAAGAATAACAAAAATCCTCTGTATTTTTCTCTCTCCGTCACAGACGGCTCTGCTCTTTTACCTTGATGATTCCTGTGTTATACCCTTAAGTTCTTCTTCTTCTTCTCGCTCTTTCTATCCTTCTACTCTTTTTAAAGTCCTTCTATTACCTCTACAGCTACCTTATAAATTCCCGAACACTTTTTTCATTCTGTGTCAACCCAGTCTCATCTGTAAAGCAAAAAATCTAGCGAACAAGGCCACGACTCCCCTGCCTCCATCTAAATGTCTTTTCATTCATGTTGTCCTTCCTAAAAAGTCAGAGTTTGATAGGTTGCTTCTATCAAGTATTTCAGTTTTTTTTTTTTTTTTTTTTTTTTTTAAAGAAAAACAAGAACCTTTTTCCTCCTCAAGGTGGCAGTAGACCTCCAGGTATCCACACAGCTGCAGAGAAATGGGCCAACATGTGCAGGAGCACTTGTGTGTTCTGCGGACCTGATAAATGACATTTGCATTAAGTTACTTTACCCCTGTGGAATGGAAAATTCTCTGGGAACGACGTATTCTATCATCCCACGATTTGTGTGATATTTTCCAAATTGAATATGTAAATAGCGACATCCTTTTTAATGGCTAACATAATGGTCTCTCATTTGTAGTCACATGGTTGGACTGTGCTGATAAACACGGAGACTGTAACCCGCATAAATCAGATTTCTGCGGATGTGTAGCCCCTATCAATCATGAGAAGTGAGCTGTTTTAATGTTGACAACTGGAACTTACTGACACGTACACGCCGCGTGATTTGCACTCTCCAGGAAAAAACAACAGACACTCACTCCAAAGCTAGAGCCGCCTGTGTCCCCCCACCACCGCCTCCCGCCTCCTCCCCTCCAGTCCCCACCCCCTCAACAGCAGATCTGATACATGGGATCAAAACAGAAACTGTGCAAATTCTGCATGAATAAATCATCCGCGTCTGTCTGTCTCACTTCACTTCACCTTGTTTCTTATCTTCTTTCCCCCCTCTGTTGTCCATCTCCGCAGGAATTTGAGAAGAGGAAGATGTTGTAAATCGTGCGGGAAGGCAACCGACCTTTTACCCCCTGCCTTGAAATTGAGACGAGCAGCCTGATTCTGGAGGTGGATATGCCCTACGGTGTCTGTAAACCCTGATTATTTCAACTACGATGCGCACAGCCAGTGTTTGTATTGTAATTTCTGCCATGAACTTATACCTTGCACATAGCAGAAGAATAAAAACATAGTGTCTTAATGGTATCCTAAAGAACTCATTGTACACAGAGTCAAAGCTTCATAGGTGTGTTCTTTTTTTTTTCCTTCCTCCACACAATGTCAACACCTGAGGGAAGGATGATTTGTTCCGTTCTGTTCTACTCCTGCTGTAAGATGTATTCATCACCCATTTCACCGGCTGCCCACCTGAATAAGAAGTATTTCTCATATCATTTTGCACCTGTGTTCTGTCTGTACTTTCTCCTGGCACATGTGAGAAACAGATGTGGTGCCATTATTGAATGTCTGTTTCCAGATTTTTAGCAGTGAGCAGCAAACTTGCAAATGAATTCAGAAGGTGCCAGTGACATTGCACGTTCAGAATAAATTCCAAGGTAAAGCGTTGAACACATTTCAGTTGTCTGATATTGTAGAAATATACCACTTGGTTGTAGTCGTTCCATCATCCTGAGCGGAAACGGTTAATAAACCAATTGATTAGTTCTTCAAACGATAAACGGGCAGCAGTTGACATTTGTTGGTTAAATGTTTTAAGTTGTGGTCACACAATGATTTCAGAAATTGGTGCCTTTGACCAACAGCAAACCATCCTGTCAGTGCTGACCTTTGTCGACAATGGACAGAGCCATCATAGCTGTGTTGCGCCATCCATTTCTATTTCTCCTCGTCTGCTGGAGGATGAACTCCTCCACAAAAGCTTTGTAGAGAGAGTCGACGCCACTGATGTCTCTTGAATAAACCGTGTCAAACTATTGTCCACATTAGCCTGCTAACTGTCATATAGCGAAGTTTTATTCCGCCTCGATAACTCATTATTCAACAAAACGGTGAACAGGGTAAAATCTTGACATCACGTCCAGCTTCACTAGCTTCTGCAACTCGGTGCTCTCCCTAATGAAGCATTTCCTTTATCTGCCAGGAGTTTACTTTGCATATTCTAAGACAAATACGCTTCTAATACAACGCTTGGTGTAAGAAACTGAAACTTTCGGGATTTGAACACAGTTAATCAACTATTACTTCATGAGCAGAGAATAAATGACAACTCCTGTGGGGAGAAAAGCCTCAGCATGCATTGTGTTATAACGGTTTTGTTTCATAAAATCAGCAAGGCTCTCTCCTAAAGTATTATTTTCAACTTTCTAGCTGCAAACTTTTGTAAATACCTTTCACTGAAACACATGAAGTTAACATCATGAATTACTGCTTGGCACCTTGCTGTTTTATGGCTGGAATTTTAACAATTAAAAATGACAAATATCGACTGGATTGCCTTTCAGGTAAAGTACAGCTTTTATTCTGAACATTTTAATTTTCACAGGTAGTGGAAAAACTCTTGAAATTTCATCTTAAATTGAAAAGCAACAGCCTTTGTGAATATTCAAAGCAAAGTTTGAGGTTAGCAAAAGCCGAGTTCCACACAAAGCTACAGGTTAAGTTAACACCTCATTACTGTACACAAGGTGAAATTAGACTTGGAAGAAAATGAAAGGGGAAGATGAGGTTACAGTTGATTCTGCTCCCACAGAATCTTTTTAAATTAACTCACTTGGAACAAAAGTGTGTAATGAAGCATATAATGCCCTACACTGGACATCTCTACAGCCTATTCTTATCTGCTCCACAGCAGTCAGCCAAGGCAGATTATTCTGTGTACAGTACACATTGTTAACAATTACTTTTTAATCTGCATTAGCGAATTAACATAATGACTGACAGTGGAACAGAAAGCTTATTTGTTTAGAGGCTCAGAAGTTCCTTCTCGTACTGAAGTTGCCAAGCTGTGCTCTGCTTTGAGTGGAACGCCAGATGTAAAAGAGGCCAAAGTTTGCCTTCTGGCGTTGTTTTGCTACTGTTTTCTTTTAGAATAGCTTTAAACAAAACAATTAGTTGAAGGTTTTAAATTAACAGTTAACTAAAGTCAAGCCAACTCCAAAAGTGATAATTTAGCATTTCCATCTAATGAGCCAAAAACTAGACACCTGGAGTTAATTTTCTCTGCTCCCTGGAATCATAAACATTGTTTACAGTCTCACAGCAGACAGTTTGACTCGGAGGCGGATGCTGCTGCGTGTCGTTTCTCTACATTGATCTGGTGATGAGATGTATCATTCGGATAACTCGGATAGCTGTAAAGCTCCTGTGTAATTTCTCTTCCTGTAGGATAGTTCCTGTGGTTGCCATAGTCACACAGAGAGTTGCGTTGGCAAGATGAAAAAGTTCAGCCATCATAAACTCTGACGACACCAGACACAGTGCTCTGTCTCCTCCTCGCAGCAGCAACTGAGCACACCCTAAATCAAATCTACTCTGCTACAGCAAATAATAAGAGCATTTTTGGTGTGTTCTGATACTCAGAAATTCACAAAATACAGTGTTTCATTTGTACACAGTTGAATGGGCAGTAGTATAAATAGGTCTTTTCTGTGTCCCAATTCAGTACATAATTCACACAAAAATTCCAAATTAAGGTATACTCAAAAACATGGATACATACAAAATTTATCCTGGAGGTTGTGCCCAGTGCTTTAAAGCATTAAAACAAATTACAGATGCTTGGGGAAAAGGCTGCATAAATGAAATAAAGTCTTAAAACTTTATGAAGTTTAATCGATCGTGGCTTTCAGGGTTGCAGTGTGACTGACAATCACTAGCAGACATCTTGTAAATACAGAATGGAAATAACGACACTGATTTCTTGCACCACAAAAACTACATATAGTGAAAGTTAGTATTTAATTCCTGCTGTATGCGTTTATTGTGAAAGCATATAATTTGAAATAATAAACAACTAGACAAGTACTCAGAGAACGCAATACTCCGCCAAAACTGTTCATTCCCCCATGTGGCATTGTCAGAAGTGCAGCATTTGTTTATCAGTTATTGATGATCAGAAATCAGGGCAAAATAGAATGTGGTCATTTAATATAGACGCGCCTACAAACAAAATGACCTTGCGCTGAGCACAGGTGTGTGTTATGTATGTGTACGTTATGTACGGATACCGAATCACATCACCTAAATATGTAACGGGAATTGATGGGACTCAGAAACACCCCCACAATTTAATCAACTGTTTCTTATATTATTTCCGATGGATAAGTCCTGATAAGTCTGCAACAGTCTATCTGTGGTAGGATCACAATCATGTGATTGTCAGCAGGCAGCTGACGTAGTGTTCACTTGTTGTCATAGTTACAGTGACACTGTGCCACTATCTCAGAATGATACAGAAATCTTTAACAAATCCATGGATCCAGACTATAAGCCGCATCACTGCCAAAATCTAATCACTTGGTCCTTGTGTCATTTCTGACCTTCCCTGAAAATGTAATCGAAATCCATTCGTCCAGTTTTGAGTAATGTTGCAAACAGACAAACAGAAGGACAGACAGACAAATGTACGCCGATTGTCAGATAACTCCGCCGCATTCCATGGCAGAGTAAATATTGGAAGTAGAGATGGATATGTGTGTCATTTGAGACACATTTTTTTGTGTGTTTATTTTTGAACGGGTTCAATGATATTGTAACATAAAGACATATTTTGAAGTCATGGTAATTACGGTGTTTCTATATGCTGAGGAGCCACAACATTAAAACTAGTATTTTGTAGGTCCACATCGCACCATTAAAAGTCCTCTGACCGAGTGGGTATGATGGATCTCTGCCGGTGTTCTGTGGTGTCAGACACCAGTGTGTTTCCAGTTTTGGGTCCTACGAATATGGATTGGCCTTGTTGCGGATCTGGAGCTACATGTCTCTTATCTGTAGTTTCTGGCCTCGCGAACCTCCAAAAGGCTCATTGTTCTCTTTGTGTAATTTGTCTATTCTCCATTTACTATCCTGCTATCCCCACCCTCCTCATCACCACTCTCACCCTAACGGTTTGAGGCAGATGGCCGCCGTCCCTGAGCCTGGTTCTGTGGGAGATTTTTTATTTCCTCCTCCTTAAAATGGGGATTTATTTATTTTTTGGTTCCTTCCCTCCGTCGCAGACTGCTTGCTCAAAGGGAATCCAAAGGAAAGTTTGGTTTGTTGGGTTCTCTGTTCAAAATTTGTGAGGTCTTCATCTTACTATGTTAGGTGCTATGAGATGACATATGCTGTGAATTATATACAGTAGGTCCTCAGTTTACGACTTCCTCGACCTATGGCGTTTTGTGGTTACGTCGCCAACTCCCATAAATTTATTAAGAAAGCTTGTTCCATCATTCCGACATCCGCCATTTGTGACGTTAAAACAAATTTTGCGCAGGAACTAGTTAGCGAGCGAAGTGGACGAATGCGTCGTCTCATGCCGGTATACAAGGAAGACGGTTTTGCTTACATTCACCACTTGTACGCCATGTTGGATTGTGCTACATACACTTTCATTTGTGTTTTTTTTGGAAACTTTTTGTCCTTCATTGTGGCTCCCAAGTATAAGTCAGACTTTTCTGTTGGGAGTGCTCTAAAGAAAAGGAAAGTCATCTCCATGGAAGTGAAATTAGAAATAAGAAAATACTCGGAAAAGGGCAAGACATGTGAGTTCCGACTTACGGGGAAAATTGCATTACTTCGCGCAGTGAGAACGGAATTTCCAATGATAGTTGAGACCCCTCTGTAATTAACATTGAATTGAATTGTACCTCATGCACTCTGTGCTTAACTGGAACGGAATAAAGGAATTTTGGAGTCCGGATCAACACTTTGGACTCATTGTTGTGTTCCTCAAGTCATTCCTGAGCAGATTTGTCAGTGTAGTGAGGATCATTGATATGCTGGAGGAGGCTGCTGCCTTCAAGGAATGATGTTTTCAAGTTGGGTTGTGCTTGGTCTGTATCAGTGTATCGTTGGGTGGTACGAGACAAAGTAACTTGCGCATGAATGCCAGAATCCAGCCTCCACATCTCCTGTCACCGGTTTTAATGTTGTGGCGTAGAGTGGAGCACGCTAACTTCAAGACGCCGTTTTGATTGGATGACAGGTGTGTTTGATGTCCTTCTTTTGGCTAAAGGAGCTAGCGAGCTTGAGCTGATCATTTATTATCTCAGACCAGAGAGTTAACTTTATTAATAAAACCATAAATGGCTGACTGAACCCACCAACAGACCTACAGAAAAGGCCTCATTACCAAGAGAGCACAGACTCAGTCCGAGACAGACCAAGTCAGTCGTCTGAGCTGAAGAAACAAGAGTATTCCTCGGAGCAGACGGCAGTTCTAATGAACTCAACAGGTTGCTCTGTGAGCGCCCCTGCACACACTGCAACACTTTATGACTAATGTATATGAGGAGAGGTTGAACAGTGCCAATGTGCCCAGCATGAAAATCAGTCATTTTATTAAACAGCTGATAATGAAACAGACAAGATAAATCTTATATTTAGAGCTAAGAACTTTTTTTTATTCTTTATTAAATGTCCACACTGTGGCTTCATGGATGAGTAGGAGCTAACATGCTGTGTATAGGGGGCAGGCACCATTAATATAGGCTGCAATCTGCCAATTAGGATAATAAGGTTTCTGTGCAAAAAAGCCATGTGATCTGCAGGCTCTAGAGGTGCACGTTGGATCTGTTGCTTTGGTTTGTAGTTTCCTGGTTTGTCGACGGCAGCGTTCAGTAAGCTGCTCATCCATTCAGCGTCACATATTGCTCTTTTTAACCTGCAAGTGCCAGCAATCGCTGTCAAACTGTTTTATTGATAGTATTGATCCTATCTGAAGCTGCAAAGTCTGGTTGGCACAGTCCCTATTAAAGCATTGCAGAGCAGCGTAAGGACAAGAAATAAAACCAAGGGGCTTGGCAGTAGCAATTTGCATGAGGCAGTATTGTTTTAATAGAACCACTGACTTGAGATTGCTTTGGGAATTGAGGGCAAGAATGAGGATAGAAGAGCGGATGTACAGGGATCTTGGAACAGAGCCCTATTCTTTTTTTTTTTTTAGGCAGCTGTGAGTTGCTTTCTTCAGACAGAGGAAAGGTTTTATTTGTCTGGCTTATGATTATAGAAAGACACAAGATGGTACATTCATATAGAGGGCGAGCTGCTGCTTTTTCATAATAAATTTATTAAGAGATTTTAGATTTTTGTGCCACTTTCCAACAAAGCACCCTTTAAAAAAAAAAAAAAAAAGTTCCTCAGTTGTTCTAAATAATTTATTAATAGTAAAATAAGTGACTTAGGCATCCTAGACCTGGTCATTATAATAAATCATTCAGCAGCTATCAGAAAATATATATTTTCACGCTTCCCAAATATATCTACACTAGCGTTCAAAAGTTCGGGGTCACCCAGACTATTTCAGAATCAGAATAAGAAAAGCCTTTATTGCCAAGTGAGTTTGAACACACAAGGCATTTGACATCGTGAATAGAGAGTGAATAGAGCCAGTAAAAGAATAAATACAGAAATCTAAACCTGAGAAATTATAAATAAAAATGCTATATGTAAAAAGAGAAATATAAGAAGTACTGTGTAAAAAAAAAGACATAAATTTGCCTAAACCAGGGTAATAATGTGTTTCCATGAAAACTCACACTTTTATTCATGTGCTAATATAGTTGCACAAGGATTTTCTAATCATCAATTAGCCTTTCAACACCATTAGCTAACACAATGTAGCATTAGAACACAGGAGTGATGGTTGCTGGAAATGTTCCTCTGTACCTCTATGGAGATATTCCATTAAAAATCAGCAGTTTCCAGCTAGAATAGTCATTTACCACATTAACAATGTCTACACTGGATTTATCATTCATTTAATGTTATCTTCATTGAAAAAACTCCTTTTCTTTTTAAAAAATAAGGACATTTCCAAGTGACCCCAAACTTTTGAACAGTAGTGTATATTTATATCTATACAAAATCTACAGATATGTATAAAATATGTTATTTTCATTATTGTTATGCTTTTTACCAGAGTGAAATAAATAAAATCTTGCGACATGACTTCAACTTATATGACTCAAGTATGAAATAAACTCTTAAAAAGTCTGTCTGTAAACAAAAAAAGGTGTAATATTGTGATGATTTATAGAACGTGAAAAAGAATGACCACTAGATAAAACAAGAAAAGCACTCAGAGAGCACAGTACTCCACCAAGGATGTTCATTCCCCCATATGGCATTGTCAGAAATGCAGCATTTATTTATTTATTTTTGTAAATGCAGCATTTGTTTATTAGTTATTGATGATGTGAAATCATGGCAACATAAACTGTGGCCATTTAATGTAGCTGTACCCACAAACAAAATGACCTTGTGCTGAGCACGGGTGTGTTATGCATGTTTACATTATGTACGGATACCAAATAGCGTGACCTAAATATGTAGCGGGCGGTAGGAATTGACGATGGTTAGTCCCGATAAGTCTTCATCCGTCGATTTGTAGTAGAATCGCGATCATGTGATCGTCAGCAGGCAGCTGACGTAGCGTGCACTTGTTGTCATAGTTACAGTAATGCCGTGTTGCTATCTCGCAATGATACAGAAACCTTTAACAAACCCGTGGATCCAGACTATAAACCACATCACTGCCAAACTCTAATCAGTTGGTCCTTGTGTCATTTCTGACATTCCCCGAAAATTTCATCCAAATCCGCTAATCCGTTTTTGAGTAATGTTGCTAACAGACAGACAGACAAACCAATGCCGATCATCACATAACTCCACCGCATTCCTTGGCAGAGTAATGATATTTTGAGTTTTACTAAATGTATGCTATTTTTGTCTTTTTTCATCATTCTTTTTTTAATATCTCAATGTAGACTTTTTTGTGTCATGTATAACTTAATATCTATGTAAAGTGCACTGAATTGCCTCGTTGAAAGTTCTATTTAAATGAACATCACTAATGGGTTATTAATAGCTCATAAATTAGGTAAAGTCATTAGGAACAACTTGTAAATATTTTTTTCTAAGAAATGTCCTATTAGAAAGCCACAGTTTCAACCTCGCAGTCAAGAAAAGGAGGAATGAATTTGCAAACGTCTTCTTTGGTGGACGTATAATGACTGCAATGGTGAAATCACATGCTGGGTTATCATGTCCGACCAGTCAGAGCTGCGGCTCCTCATCAGAATTCCTCCCAGTGGGAACGCCGGCAGTGTGGCCTAATCCCACAGAGATACGTTTTGATGTGCAAAGGTATATTTTGCGATATGAACGTGGGTGGCCTTTAATTTGCCTGAAATAGTCCTCGCGCAAATGGGAACAGGAGAATATAGATCTAAAAAGCAGAATGAGTCCTTGACAGGAACATTACAATTTCTATTATGTATGCATCGGTACCATTTTGTGAACAATCTGCCTTCGACACAACCCATAATACGAAAACATTTTATCAATTTTTCCTCCAATTGGCTCTAAGTGTGGGCCGTGTAGAAAGCTCGTGTTGTTGAGCAGTAGAGACATTTTATTGTAGCTGAAATCCATTTAGCTGAACTTACAGAGAGGTGTGGAATGAATATAAATTCCTCTGATCCTTGAACGTTTATTTAAATTTCAGTTTACATGCTGGTTTGTTTGTGCGCAGCCCCGAGATGGAGGCATCTCTTCATTTGTCATGATTAGCAGCTCTGGGCGATGCCTTAGGATGTAAGAAGCTGTAGAAGGTGAGGTACATTACAAAGTGCATTAATCCTGAAGCTTTGAAATAATGAATGAAATAAGTCAATCCTCAAAGGGAGCTTTTGTTGAAATGCTGTTTGACTGCTTCGTGGTTTTATTGATTCACTTTTTTTGCCGTGTGGGGGACAGTTTGGACCTTTCAGCTGCTGTCCTCTTCTGAGCCACTCTGGGCCTTCATAAACACAGTCCTGCTGATAGTAAAGATGCTGGAACTTACATTTGACTGGAAGGATGACTGATGAGAAAATTACTAGTTTGAGCTGCTGCAAGCCGAAACGTCCCACTGATGTACTGATTGCAGCCACTTTGTTCCTCACAGCACAGAGGTAAGTTTACCTGCACTTTTGATAAGAGCAAGATTGAGGAATGCTGCATTTTGCCGCATATGGCTTCCTAGAAGCCCGGAGTCTCATCAGAAAGGCAGCGTTTTCCTCCAGTAGTCCCTTATAGCAGAGTGCTGTGGAGTAGCTCCTTATGCTGACTATCCATCTTGCCCCGAGTGAACACAACAGATCCAGTAATGTTAGACTTAACACAGTTTAAGCTTTTCTCTGTCTTGTGCCTTTATTAAATTTAGTGTCAGTGCAGGTGCGGTAAGGGAGTCTCTACGGGCCAGCTGATAGCTAGACAAAAGTCCAAGGAGGAAACAGCTCCTGTATAACAACACTTTGGAAAAAGGCTGACAGAGAATCTCCTGTGAGTTAGAGGTTACAAGTTTGATGCCTGCTAAAGGCGGAAAAAATGGGAGCATGTTCATTGGCCCTAAACCCTACAGGGAGTCCTATAACACTTCAGCTGTTGAAGTATTGACGACGTGGGAAAAAACTGATACAGCAGTCTGGACTCCGGTCTAGTTTAAGGTGTGTGTGTGTGTGTGTGTGTGTGTGTGTGTGTGTGTGTGTGTGTGTGTGTGTGTGTGTGTGTGTGTGTGTGTGTGTGTGTGTGTGTGTGTGTGTGTGTGTGTGTGTGTGTGTGTGTGTTTCAGCAAATGGAAAAACGTATATTGCAGTTTGTTGCTTGAAAAATACAAACAATTAGATAAAGCGGTTTCGTACTCCCCCTCTGAAACCCCCTCACCGTACGTTTTCCCTCCATTTTGTTATAACCAAGGCAAGATTTAAAAGCCTTATATTCAGTGTGTGGCAATTGGTTTTGTTGTCATTTGATTCAGTGTAACCTTGTTTGGGAATCTGGGAATACGCTCTATTATAGCACAGTAACAACCGGCCCTTAAAGCGCATCCTCCTGCCTTTCCACCTGGTGTTGAATCTCTGCGTCCAAATCTTATTTTAAGGGAATATTTACACATTCCGGAAACACACGTTCCTCTGTGGCAATTTTAAATGGGAAAGAAAATAAAATGGTGGGGTGATGATTAGATTGGATAGATGGAAGAAGACACCAGCCACTCACAGCACATGGTGTGTTCTCAATCCTTCCCTCAGGAGAAATGTCTAGAGAGCATCAGAGCCCACCTCAAAGACAGCGCATACCCCCAGGCACTTAGATTACTGAACAGTAGGCACTTTACATAATTCACTCTGATTTATTTATTTATTTGTGGGATTTGGTATTTCTTCTTGTTGTTTTTGTTCGTATTTTGATATATTTTTGTGGGCTGAAACAGAGCCAGGCCAGACGCATTGTACTCCATTTTAAAGAATATGAATCATTTTAAATATACAGTGGTGGAAAAACATACTTAAGATTTTACACAATCTCAAATATTATCATGAAATATTTGTGGAAAAATCTTTTTGTGTTTCAAAAGGTGTGGCTGCATTAGACAGACGCAAACAAATACATTTTTTTTTGTTTTGTTTATTGTTTACAAGGAAAGCTAACAACACTAAATTCTTGACAGTTTCAATGTCAGCTCTCAACATTGTCAGTATCAAAGTCAACCAGTAACAGAGAATTTGTAAAATTGAACAAAAAATAAATAAACCATCACATCATCAAATTAATATTTTGTAGTCCTGCCATTAGCATGCAGTAGAGCTCTAATCCTGGCTGGCATGTTCCCCACCACCCTTTCACACTGCTGAGGGGTAATCTTGTCCCAGTCTTCTTGAATTACTACTTTTACTTCTTCTAAATTCTTTGGTTTACGCTTTGAAACAGACCTTTTGATAATCCACCACAGATTTCCAATAGGGCTCATGTCTGGGGATTGAGCTGGCCACTCTAAGACCTGGACACTGAGCTCCTGCACCAAGTTCTACTGGTCTTGGATGTGTTCAAGGAGCATTATCTTGTTGAAACATTCAGTTTTGACCTCGACAGAACAGTGCACATGCAGACGGGAGGATGTGGGTTTGGAGAATGGCACAATACTTGGTAGAGTTCAATGTGTCACCGCAGACAGTGAGATGACCAACACCAGCAGCACTCATGCATCCCCAAACCATGATACTGCCTCCACCATGCTTGACAGTAGGTACTATACATGCTGGAGATAATGCTTCGCCTGGCCTTCTGTGTATCCTCACATTAGCAGGAGGACGGCAAAGCGGACTCATCAGACCAGCTCTTTGTGCTTGGGCCCAACGACACCAGGCTAACCTCTGTCTCTCACTGATCAAGGGCTACCTGACAGCCTTATAGGGCCTTGTTACATTCTGTGTTGAGTAGATAAGGTCGGTTGTGTTTTTTTTTCTTTCCTCTCTTTTCCCTGTCCTCAGGTATGCTCAGTGCGACTGGAGCTGGTGACGTTTTGCTGCAGGATGGTGAGGGGGATGTGTGCCACCCAGTGAGTTATTTCTCCACCAAATTCAAGCGTCACCAGTTGAACTACTCCACCATTGAGAAAGAGACATTAGCCATGTTGCTCGCCCTGCAGCATTTTGATGTGTACGTATGCTCCAGTTCAACACCAGTGACGGTCTATACTGACCACAATCCCCTCATTTTTCTGGCACAAATGTATAACCACAACCAGCGGTTGATGCGTTGGGCCCTATTGGCACAAAACTACAACATCAACATTAAGCACAAAAAAGGTGCTTGCAATGTGGTGGGTGATGCTCTGTCACGTGTATGAATAGCGGCATTATTTTGGTACATCTACTACAATAACAGGTGGTGTACTTGGATCAAATGTGTGCGCAAACAGATGTTTGTTCTTATGGGAGGGGGTGTTACATTCTGTGTTGAGTAGATAAGGTAGGTTGTGTTTTTTTTTCTTTCCTCTCTTTTCCCTGTCCCCAGGTAAGGTGCACCTGTGGCTCGTTACCAATCGGCAGGGATGGTTAAAAGATGAGTCGGCCTGAGCGTCATGGCCAGTGGGCCAGATCAGCTGCCAGAGTGTGGTGTGGTGTTGTCTCGCACGGGTCTAAGGGACCCGTGTTGGATCATTTGGAGTGCTGTGTTGGATTTGTCTTGCTGGACAAAAATAAACGTCTTATCGGTTGACGTCTCACCAACAGATTTCCTGCCTCTTTGTTGTCGTACGTGTTGCTTCCCTCATCCCCTAGCTGTCGGGACGTAACAGGCCTGAAGCTGTGATCTAAAAGTCGGCCACGTACAGTGCGGGTGGAACACTGGACACCAGTTTAGTTTGACCACTGCTGCTGAAGCTACTGTGATCTCATTCAGTGGTTTTCCTACACAGGAAATGACCCTTGCTAAACCCTTCCTCGGTAAGAATCTGTATCTTCAGGCGTGTTTCCTGCATTAGGTTCCTTATTTTAGCCATTTTTGTGTCTGAAGAACTTTCAAATGTGCTGGCTTTATGTAGACATGAAGCACGGCAACAAAAAATTGTGTCTTTTAATAAAAAGCATGACCTTCATTAGTGGATCACTGGTACCAAACAGTCCCAATACTCAAAATTTCTTATGTAGTTTTATGGAACCAATGGATTTTAAGTTTTTAATTGCTCTTTTAGGATTTGTTTAGCTTGACCGTACTAAAAAAAAAATGCACTTGAAGACGTAAGAGTGATTCTTAATACAATATTTTACAAATGCATGGGGTGTCCAAAAACTTTTTTCCACCACTGTATATGATGAAACACTTGAACCTGAGGAAACTAAAATCACACAATATAATATTTTGTACAATCTAACATTTTCTGCATGTATTCCCAAATTGCTTTTACTTGCTACTACCGCTGTTCATTCGCTCTCACTTTGAGTAGCTCTCTTTGCTCAGCGTTTTGTTACAGGACCTGTTGTTTGTGTTTGATAATACTTTAAAAAAGATGCCCAAAATCCTGAAAACCTGTCTTTGACCACCTCAAGGAAAACAGTGCTTTCTATGACCATTTTCCCCCATTGGAACCACTTCACAATAACTTAGTGTAGATAGATTATAAGCATATCCTGTGGCAGGAGGTCATGGGAGTTTTTCCTGAAAAGGCAGACTTTCAAATTGTAATCCATTTCATTGTGACCACAGTTTCTCTTCTCTTTAAAAGATATGTTTAAAGCAACATCTGTCAACTACAAGCAAGCGACAAGAACTACTTGGCAAAAAGTCAATCAAAGTGCAGGCGGGCGACAGGCATATTGCCTAGAAACCATTAGCTCAGTGATTGGTTGCCCAATCCTCTTCAATGTCCAAAAATCTGCCTACAAACTCTAAAAGTTACAAGTAAACATACAGAGTCCCGAATGAATAAAACTCCACATTTACGAACAGAGTCAGCAGGAGGTGGTTGGGGTGGATGGTGGGCCTAGAAAGCCCTTAACTGTCACACCAGAGACCAGAGTTCCCATCTAGACTTCACTAAGTGATGTATGTTGAATAATGTTGGATCGTATTGCTGGGTCAGATATTCTAGGGGACAAAACTGCTGTCAATTAACATGGATGCATAATCAATACTGTATCAAAGGTATCAATGTATTTTAACACTTGCCAAATGTGTTCAACAACATTGTCTCAATATTTTAATGGAAAGATGATCTATTCGTGAAAATGTGTCCTCAAAATGTATTTTCTGTTGCAAGCCCAGAGGATTGCGGCAAATGTTAACATCACGCATGCATTATTGAATTATTTTTTTTTTTAATGTATTCACCTACTTGTTATAGCCAAATAAATCCATTAGCACATACAATAACGTTCAAAACTTTGGGGTCACTTAGAAATTTCCTTATTTTTGAAAGACATTTTTTTTTTCAATGAAGATACCATTAAATGAATCAGAAACACAGTCTAGACATTGTTAATGTGGTAAATGACTATTCTAGCTGGAAATGGCTGATTTTAATGGAATATCTACATAGGTGTACAGAGGACCATTTCCAGCAACATGAAATTGCCTGGGTGACCACAAACTTTGAACAATAGTGTATGCTCTACTTGAGACTCTTTGAATTCCTCTATAGGTACATGCTATTTTATGTTAAAGGGCTATTACACAAGCCTGAACGCTAAAATCAAACAAGCACAGTGGGCGCATTGCTTTTCATCTGCAAGAATCTTGTTCCTCAATAGTCAAGTCATTTCATTTCATTTCTTTTTTATCCTTTGGTTTCCAACTCCATATTCTTTATAGACATACAAAGATAAATGTTGCAATTCCAAGTCTTGAATGAATTAAGCTCCATTTTATGAACAGAGTCAGCAGGAGATGATTGGGGTGGATGGTGGGCCTACAAAGCCCTTCAGTGTCACACCAGAGACCAGAGTTCTCATTCAGACTTCATTAAGTGATGTGTGTACAAAAGGACTTACCTGTAGTAAGTCCTCACCTGGGGCTCACAGCTCACTGTGCTTTCAGCACAGCTTTGTAATACGTGGCATGGTACTTTTTTCACCCTTTTTTCTTTTATTTATCTGGACAAAGTCAGCTGAGCATGCTTGCTCTTTCCCAGCTATGCCCTGCTTAACATTCATGGTACAGCTGCACACATTCACGCCTGGGAGCAGCTCAGCAGTGCTCCAGTCTTCAACTGTTGACCACTCAACAGCTCCACTGGAGCCGCTGAGGTTAAGTGTCTCACTCAAGGGCACCGGGGAAAAGTAGCAAAAAAAAACCCTCCAAGGCCTGACATGACCCTCACCTGTTTGCTTTAATTCGATGCAGCTTTTTGTGAAATAAATATACATAAATTCTCAAGGGAGGTAGAGCGAACATTCTCCCCTCCGCCCCTCCAAAAACTGAAAAACAAAATTAGTATTAATAAAGTTCTTATGGAAGGAAGACTGGCTTGTTCTTGAAGTTCTTGGCCCCCCAAAAAAATCTGCATAGTGTTTCTCTCTCAAGCATGGCTGTTTTTTTATCTTTTTTTTCCCTTTGCTCTGCATATCTGCCATGCTGGTACTGTCCCTGAGGTTTAGAGCCAGATTTTGCACAACAGCAACTGCAATAATCATCTCTATGGTAACTCCCTGAAAATGCTTTGCTGTATTTGAAGCAGAGAGGACAACAAGCAAGCGCAGGAGGGGGGAGAGTGAGACAGGCTCCAGGCTTTTCATTTCATTTTCAGCTGTTTTCCAGCCATCAGTTATTCGTCCGTGTTTTAAGTCCATCACTCACCCTCACTTAAGAATCCCCATATCGCATCAAAAATGGAATTGGGTGAATGCTATTTTCCCTGTCAATCCCGCTCTACGTTAAAAAAAAAAAAAAAAAAGGGAGGAAAAAATTTAATTGTGCTGTCAAAAACTATTCATTCCAATATCATGTCTGACTGCTTCATGTCTTAAAGCGGCAACAGTGCCGCTTGTCTTCCGAGCCAGCTGGAGTTTATCGATAGCACTTGGAAGAAAAATGCATGGTCTTGCTTGAAGTAGATGTGCCGTCATATTTTAGGACAGCACATTTGCCTCATAAATATCTCATGCTCACCATCAATCAGCGAGCTAGTTGTAGTCAGTTCTACATTCTGGTCTGTTGTAGAGATATAGGGCTGTAAGTGGTTGTGCTGGAGTCACAGATGAATATTCTATGTGTCCACTAAATTCTGCTTTCATCCAGCTGGGAAATGAATACCAAACCAGCAGTGCTCAGCGAGGTGTGGGACTCAAATCCTCGGCTCTTTACTTTTATCTTTTGGTACAAATATTTGTCTCATGAATTTCTGTGGCAACTATTCCCAGAGATATAATATCCCCGAGATACGGCACAGGTTCTCCACAACATTTATTCAAATCTTTATTATCAGCTCAACCTCTCCTTAAAGCTCTTAGCTCAGGGAGTATCGCATTCGTACGTTTGCTGTTGGAATATGTACACAGTGCTTCCTCCTGGTGTGAAATGTATTCATCTGCGAGGAGTCTGAGCAGAAGGCTGCCTGTGTTAGGTGTTGGTTCAGCCTTTGGATGTATCACTCTGCTAAGATTAATTAGCTCTGCAGGTCTGACTTAAAGGTTGCTGCCTGGGGATCTGTCAATAGGGGCCACCTATGAGACATCTCTGGACAAATTGATAGAAAATGTGAGGAATGAGCAAAACTGTGGGAAGAAACCAGGTTTTTGGATTGTGTCTGTCTGGACAGGTGAAGTTACAGTGTCATTTAAAATCTGTCCAAGGCAATTACTGCCACAAAATAAACAAGAAAAGCACTCAGAGAGCAGTGTACTCCGCAAAGGCTGTTCATTCCTCCATATGGCATTGTCAGAAATGCAGCATTTGTTTATTAGTTATCGATGGTCAGAAATCACAGCAACACAGAATGTGTCCATTTAAAATAGATGTACCCACAAACAAACTGACCTTGCGCTCAGCACAGGCGTATGTTATGCACGCGTACATTATGTACGGATGCCGAATTGCGTGACCTAAATATGTAGCGGGCAACTGTTCCTTGTATCATTTCCAACAGATAAGTCCTGACAGGTCCACAGCGATCGACTTGTAGTGGGATCGCAATCATGTGATCGTCAGCAGGCAGCTGATGTAGAGTTCACTTGTGACTTCTGAAGTCAAAACAGTAACGCACAGTGTCACTTTTAATGGTTCTAATGCTGCTTGCATGCAATATCCTCCCAATATTTGTTCTATTTTATTGTTTCTTCTTTGATTTCATTTACCTCTCACACTGTATTGTATAGACCTGTCTCTCCCTGGCTCCCTCTGTCTGTCATCTCTCCCCACTTCCTCTCCCTGCTTCACCTGCCTGCACTCTGTTTTGCTGATTACTGCAGTGAGTGTCACCTGCAGTAATTAGTTCACACCATTCACCTGTTCTCCACCTCACCTCCACCTATTTAAGCTCTGTCCTTTCATTCACTCCCCGCCAGATCGTAGATTCACATCCTTTCTTTGATTCTGTTTTTCCCCTGGATTCTGTTTCTCCCCACCAGGCCTGCCACCTCCGGACTGCTTTAGCCCCATGGACTTCCCCTTCTTGGACTCTATTTGCTCCAACCTGTTCATGGATTTTCCCCAGCCTGTTTTCCCCCTCGGTTCTCAGTTTCCCCATGTCGTGAGTACCCCTACCCAGCTTAGTTTTGTAATTCAGTTCAGTTTTGTAAACTTCTGTTTTTTGTATACATAGAGTTAGAGTTTTAGTAGTTGGTTAAGTTCTGTTCCCCCAGTTCAGTTCCCCATTAATGTGCTGGTTCAGTTGTTTAAATAAATCTCCTGTCGGCCAGTTCTGTGTGTCTGCGCTTGGGTTCTCCTGCTTCCCCCGTCGTAACAGTTATCAGTGCACCATCCAGTGGCAGCTATTTATATTTTTGTCATGCCCCCATGTATGATGTCAATAAAGCTATTCTATTCTTGTTGTCATAGTTACAGTGATGCTGTGCCGCTATCTCACAACGATGCAGAAATCTTTAACAAATCCGTGGATCCAGACTATAAGCTGCATCACTGCCAAAATATAATCACTTGGTCCTTGTGTCATTTCTGACCTTCCCTGAAAATGTCATTCAAATCCATGAGTCCATTTTTGAGTAATGTTGCGAACAGACGGACAGACAGACAAACCAACGTCAATCGTCACATAACCCCGCCATGTACCTTGGTGGAGTAATAAATATAAGAGATACATTCACAAATGTAAATAATTAAATACTCCAAGAAAGGTGCCTAGTAAATAAAGAGATGGTGTCTTCTTTTCTCTTTTTTTTTTTGTTCCAATACCTGAAACAAAACACGAAAAATTTAGGAAATGGATATAAAAGTCTTTTAATTTTAACTTTAGCACTAGACATTGGCACATTGGATTTACTAAGTCACTACACAGAGTGACATGTCAACAGGTTTATTTGGGGATTTGGAGAGTTGATGCTCCTGCAAATCCAGCCGAACTTGTTTTCAGTAATAGTGATACATTTTTCCAAACATCTTGTTGCTCAGGACCCGAAGGATTTTTGTTAAAAAATGTTAAATATGCATCATGAATCACAAATATAATCTATGTATCCAAATATTTTTTGTAGCTCTGTTTTCTGTAATCACTTCCTGAAGAAGCTGACTTTTGCACCAGCATGCAGCTTTAGCCTTTTACAATATTCTCTGTCTTGCATTTTTCAAAACTTATTCCTTTTCTTTGTTTTTTCTTTTTTAAAAGAAAATGTCACAGTGAAAAGATTCAGGAAATGTGTGGAGAGAAAAAAAGCAGGGTAATTACATGCAGTAATAAGGAATCCAACTGGGGGCTTCCTACTGACAGCACTGGCACTTTTTGAGTATGTATTCCACAGGTATGTACTGCAAAAGTCCTGGCAGATTCTATTATAAGACTAGTCAAGACAGTGTTCTTTTATCCAACTCATTAACTTACAACATAAAGCAGACATACGCAGTTGTTTTTTTTTGTTTTTTTTTTTGACTGTCATAGGGTAAAAGTGACTAAACTTTCAACAGACTGTAATTAAAGAGTTCTGAGAGGAAACTAGATGTCATCACCTCTTTTTCAGGCTTTAGAAAATGTACCCTGTGATGGCAGTTACCAGCCAATCATGGGACTTTTCAGAGCAGGTGAGACAGTATGTGGTGGTGAAATGGGTTAGATAGAAGGTGTCACTTTAATGAAGCCATAAAGGAATGTCAACTTTCAGTGTGATTACCTTCGTGTGTGTGCTCGTTGGGTAGTTATGAAAGAGGGAGGGGAGGTAAGAGCTGTAGGAGGAGGGCTGTGTATTTTCAAATTCTGGCATTTGTTTTCTGGACTCCCACAGTTTTAATGATCATCTATAATTGATCAAATCTGCTACCATTAGTCTTCATTTCCATCTGCAGAATCGATGAGAAGCTGTTTTTGTCTCTGTGTCTTTAATGAAGGATGCACTGTTTACAATTATGCTAATTACACCGCCAAGGAACGGCGGAGTTATGTGAGGATCAGCGTGCATTTGTCTGTCTGTCTGTCTGTCTGTCTGTCTGTCTGTCTGTCTGTCTGTCTGTCTGTCTGTCTGTCTGTCTGTCTGTCTGTCTGTCTGTCTGTTAGCAACATCACTCAAAAATGGATTTGGATGAAATTTTCAGGGAAGGTCAGAAATGACACAAGGACCAACAGTGATGCAGCTTATAGTCTGGATCCATGGATTTGTTAAGGATTTCTGTATCGTTGTGAGATATCGGCACATCATCACTGTAACTATGACAAGTGAACACTACATCAGCTGCCCGCTGACGATCACATGATTGTGATCCTACTACAAATCCACCACTGCAGACTTGTTGGGACTTATCCGTCAGAAATGATACAAGGAACAATTGATTAAATTGTGGGGGTGTTTCTGAGTCCCATCAATTCCCGCCGCTTGCTACATATTTAGGTCATGCGATTCGGTATCCGTACTTAATGTACACATGTATAACACACGCCTGTGCTCAACGCAAGGTCATTTTGTTTGTGGGTACATCTATATTAAATGGCCACAGTCTATGTTGCCGTGATTTCTGCCACCATTTTTTCTACGACTGAGCAGCCTTGGTGGAAGGCTGTGGTCTCTGAGTGCTTTTCTTGTTTCGTGTTTTATACCTGCGCTAGTTATTATTGTGAACTGTCTATGTGCTGTGCTACAGCAGAAAGGAGTGAACTGTTCTGTAAAAGGTCAGTTTTGATCATCATACTTTTGACCAAGTGTGTATTTCCATTTTTATCGTGCCTAAATGTGTGCAGTTTTTTCCTTTTTGTTGTCAGAAATGTGCTTCTGTACAAATCATTTCATATTCATGGTGAAATAAATCACTACTATTCTTATCTTTTCTGTATACTGCAAAACCGAGGGACTTGAACAGCATGTATTTGGAGCTTCTGCTCTGCCCATCACCTGGCACTTGTAATATTGTAATGATGATGGAGAAAATGCTTAGCTGCTCCCAAGTCCCAAAGTGGATTATTATCTCTGCACCTTTTAACACTGACATCAAAAGAGGACTCATATTCCCCAAGGTACATCACTTGGTCTCCGAGCTTTCTTTTTTGTATGTTTTCTCCCCGCTTCCTGGGAGACAACAAACTTCTCTCCCGTGTAACAATAGTTTTGACCCAGCGTGACTTGCCAGGTGCTGATTTATTCAAGAATTTTCTCCTTCTGAAATGTGGCATTTACACAACAAAAATGAGAGGAAAAAAGCATGCTTCGTATTCTGGCTTGTTCGACAAAATGGGCTAATTAGGATAGCTGGCTACCACTCACACTGTGTTTTAATTTGCTTCTCGCAGTGCAGAGGTTCTGCTTCACTTTACAGTTTGTTGACTGCCAATAAGTGAAAAGCAGACATTGGATGGGGGGCATTAATACGGATATCGTTTCTGCTACACTTGGTGCGCACATCTAAATAATGGCATTCAAATTGTGCATACTGTGTTCTTTACAACACTCTGCTGGAGACTAAAGCAATTTGGGCACAATCGAAAAGTGACTGGAGAGCAGGAGTATGATTAGATAAATGCTGTTATTACACATGACTGGCTGCACAACACTGGACTCCATCTTAGACATAACTCAAAGTTACTGGATTCCTATTCACTGCTTAACTATTATAATATGTTTACATGAACTAGAAACAGCTAACAGCATTTCTGGCTCCTTCCTATTTCTGTGCAGAAGACGATAACAAAACGATAGGAAGAATGTTGCTAAGAGCATACAAAATGTCTTCTGCTAAATAAATGACAGCCTGCCCTGGAAGTGACATGAGCTTCACACATACCAGGAGGCACAAACCATTAGCAGAGTGAGAAATGGAATGATGAAGACATATTTTGTGTTGCAGGACACAAAATTACAGTTTGGGGAGGCAAGGGGAGGAAAAAACCGAGGTAGAGGTTTTGGTATGTGGGTGTTCAAGCAATAAGCATGAATTGTGAATGAGGAAGAGTCTGAGCTGAACACTTGCATAACAACTTAGATGAGAGAGAAATACGGCTGGCTGGAAGTGAAAGGGAAGCACTCGCTGTTCTGATGACATCTTGTTGCCTTGTTCACATTAAAGGGTGAGGGCTTCTTGGCACGATTACGGTTTACACATTAAGGTTTATTCATAGACTGTTGAATGTTGTTATGAATACATCCTCTAAAGATGCTGGAACATTTGAAATCTATGACATTATGTTCTTTTTTAAGTTTTACAGATGTTTATGTGGCTAATTGGGTAAACCGATTTAGCAGATTGCCTGTTCTCAGCAGCAGCAGCCTGAGGTAGTCAGAACTGATGCAGAAGAAATGCTGAGTGTAGTGTTCAAGTGTCACTTCATAGAGACTTCATCATCCTGGTAATTAACTATTTCAAAGAGAAGCTGTGGCTAATGTTTTTCATCAATGTGCACCATTTTCCATGGTTATAAAAACTCAGACATGGGACGAGTTCTTGTAAAATGAAAATCCTTGATATGACTGATTGTTGCATTGTGAAGTAAAGTAAACCAGAGAATGTAAGTTTTACTAGTACAGTATGTAATAATGCAACATGACCCTATGATATGTTTTAGATTGGTAACTTAAAGGAAGCACAGCAGGAGCTTCCACCTACATGTTTCAAATCATTACTGGGTTTATCATTTAACTGCATTAGAAAGAAACCAGTGTCCTCAAAGGCTGTGATACCTTCACTTTGATCTGGTACATTTGCTAATATGGCTCTTGACAGTATAGAAAATCCTACATAAAGTGCTGTTCCCACGTTTTAGACGGTTCAGATGTTGAGATTATGATCCTTTGTGAAGCACCAACAGGGAGGCATTTAATTGGTCCTAAAGTAATTCTACAGTTTGACAGCAACGTCACACATACAACCACAGACATAAAGAATGGTCTTTAGCCACGAGAAGAACAAAAAGTCCCGCTGCAGATGTTATGGAGCCCTGATCTCAGTAATTTCACATTAGTCTGAGGTTACATGAGGAGACAAAAAGCAGCTTAAATACACAGAAGAGCTGGTGAAGTTCTCCAACTTGCCTGGAACCACCTACCCATTAAGTACATTGAAATATAAGTGTACAATTAAAGATTACTGCTATTTTAAAGACTCATAGAGCAAGAAAAATACTCAGAGAGCGCAGTACTCCTCCAAGGCTGGTCATCCCCCCATATGGTATTACCAGAAATGCAGCACTTATTTATTTTTTTTTTTAATAAATGCAGCATTTTGATTATTAGTTATTGATGATCTGAAATCACAGCAATATAGAATGTAGCCATTTAATACAGATGTACCCACAAACCAAATGACGTGCTGAGCACAGGCATGTGTTATACATGTGTACATTATGTACAGATACCGAATCGTGTGATCTAAATATGTAGCGGGCGGCAGGAATTGATGGGACTTAGAAGAAACACCCCCACAATTTAATCAATTGTTCCTTGTATCATTTCAGACAGATAAGTGCTGATAAGTCGGCAGTGGTGGATTTGTAGTAGAATCGCAATCGTTATCGGCAGCAGGCAGCTGACGTAGTGTTCACTTGTTGTCATAGTTACAGTGACATCGTGCTGCTATCTAGCAATACAGAAATCTTTAACAAACCGGTGGATCCAGACTATAAGCTGCATCACTGCCAAAATCTAATCACTTGGTCCTTATGTCATTTCTGACCTTCCCTGAAAATTTCATCTAGATCTGTTGGTCTGTTTCTGAGTAATGTTGCTAACAGGCAGACAGACAGACAGACAGACAGACAGACAGACAGACAGATGCCAATCATCACATAACTCGGCCACATTCCTTGGCAGAATAATGATTAGTAAAACTACTCATGGCATTATAGTTGAAGATATCCTCACATCCGCACAGGAAATAATAATAAGAAAAACACTTTCTGAAATTGTTTTAATTAGGTTCTTACAAGGACACTTTAGCAACTGACTAAAACTTGGGAATTCATGGGAGACAGACTTTAAAAAGACTGGTCAAAGTTGAAGAAGCAACATTTGAGACTTTGTGCCTGTGTGCGAAAATCCTACATTTCCCACAAACCAACTTGATATAGGCTATAGCTCTTTCATTAGACCTTCCCTGTATCATAAATGCCTATGTCTTTTTAGTTTCTTCCAACTTTGTGTTTGTAGTCACCCGAGTGAAGCAAACCCTGATGGCCTCATTAAAGTTATTTTCTTAGGATTTAGAACAGAAAAGTTTATTCAGCTGCTTTCACAGGCTGAGTAGTTCTACAAAAAAATATTAAACGTTTCTTCATTTGTGAGTAAATGGATCCTACTTCCAAGTATACAGTATCTCACAAAGGTGAGTACACCCCTCAGGTGAGGCCTGTTCTGAGTGGAACTCGTCCTCCATTAACCACTGTATGGTCTTGGCCACCGTGCTGCAGCTCAGTTTTAGACTGTTGGCAATCTTCTTATAGCCTAGGTGATCTTTCTGTGGAGCAATAATTCTTATTTTTAGATCCTCAGAGAGTTATTTGCCGTGCGGCGTCATATTGAACTTCCAGCGACCAGTATGAGAGAGTGTGAGAGCGACAACACCAAGTTTAACACACCTGTTCCCCATTCACACCCGAAACTTTGTAACACTAATGAATCACGTGACACCGGAGAGGGAAAATGGCTAAAAATGGCTATACTCAGTTTTGTTGCCAGCAGTTTAGACATTAAAGGCTGTGTGTTGAGTTATTTTGAGAGGACAGTAAATTTACACTGTTTTACAGGCTTTACTCTGACTACTTTACATTGTATCAAAGTGTCATTCCTTCAGCGTTGTCCCATGAAAAGATATAATGAAATATTTGCAGAAATGTGAGGGGTGTACTCACTGTTGTGACACAGTTGCTTAGTTTGAGTTCAGTCACATCATGCACTATTGTTAATCTTTTCTCTATCAGTTGGAGGATCCAACAACAAAACCAACCCAAATATAAAAAATATAGCAATAACCTATTCTGTGGCATTCTGTGCTTTAACCAGCGATGATAAAATATAGCGGTCTTCAATGTTTAAGTATGTTATATCATTAGACATAATCAACCTTGGTCAATCCATTTACACTTTAAACTGATTTCCATTAACTGTACTGCATTCATATAAATGACGCTGTCCTTGCTCCTGCGTCTAAATTAAATACTTGGCTGTGCTGAGACAAGAACACCTGTTTCTGGAGAATAATACAGAGTGATGCATAAACACGACAAACAATGTTCTCACAAGCGGCGTAGCAAGTCAGAACGTGTTTCTTGCTCGATCAGTTTGGTTTACTTGGACACAGAAATACCTGCCAGACACAAAACTATCCACCTGAAACACTATGACTGCAAAACAACAGCTCATGCATGTATACGTCAGCTGATTTTCTTCTTTCTTTTCTTCTTGTGCCTGTCCTGTCACAGGGCCTTTTAATACAGCAACTAATCAGTTTAAGTGCCCTCAGTATAGTAAAAAATAAAACTAAAATCTATTTCATCTTGTACTTGATATCGATTTTTGGTCTCCTGGTTATGAATATACACAAAGACTTTTACTTTTGGTCAGTCACTGAGTGCATGCCTACTTGTCAGAAGTTCAAAAGAATATATTTATTAGTATGTTGAGCTACTATTAGTAATCTTGACTAGAGGTCACGCTAACTTAGTCGAGGCAGAAATTGCAAATCTTTGTACATTATTCATGATCTACAGTACGAGTCCATGTGCTGTACGTCAGCAGGGTTATTTAGGGATAAGTTTGCCTCAAAGCTTTAAACAGAGCTGTGACAGTCTGGAGATGTATAGCATGAATTTTCATCCTGTTTCTGTTTTGAAGCTGGTAGATCATGTCCTCTTCTCCTCGCCACAGATGCACCTAAACTTCTTTTTTATTTTGTTTGGTATCTTCTTTACAAGCTTTGCCCTTTAGCTGGAACGTGAGCGCTGTTGGAGAAATGCTTACCCCTAAATCATTTAACGTTTTGTGGATCAATGATCCCCCAACTTTGGAGACACGACATCTATTGGATTGATGTTTCCCAGAGCAATACTCGGAGTAAATATATCTGCATTCATTGAGCTGCCCTGCTCAATCACACCGCTTTGGCTGCAGCACTACAAGATAGCATGCACCCAGAGGGAGATACTGGCAGACTCAGTAAAGCGTCTTGCTGACTGCTCAGATGCCTTTATCTGTGCATTTCCTAATGGTGTAGTGCTTGCTCAGACTTTTATGTTAAAAAAGAGATAATGTTCAAAGTAATTTTTTTCCCTCATGACTTAATTAGTGATAATTACGCCACAGAAGTGGATGTTTTCAAACTTGTCCGTGACTCTTCAGTTATTCTTTTAGGTTTGTTGTGACCGAAAACTTCAGTGGAGCTGCTTTGTATTTCAATCATTTGGCGTCTGTCATTAGAAGCTGGGCTTTCATTCATGTACTGTGGTCTTTGTTTGATCAGTTACGCCAAATATGGTGTATTTTGTGTGATGCCATTTGAAAAGAAGACACGCACCAATCGTCCTGGTCTACTTCTTTAAGGAAACGCCAAGCTTCACCTCTGCTACCTGAGATTAGACGACCTCCAGACATCTACTGTACATCCTCTGCTGTCATTTGACAAGTAATCAATAGGCCCTTGTGAGGACAAAAACAATCCCAGTAGACCCTTATAATGTATACATACTTTCACTTGTTTAATGGCTCAGCTTGTTCCAAGGTGCCTGCCAAAAAATGGGTGACGCCATCTGTTTTAAATTAGTACTGGCCAAGAAGGAAGCATTTGACAGTGTTGTTTAAATCAGTCAGACAGGAGATGGAAGGGATCTCATTATGATTATGCTGATCCTGAGAATCAATCACGGCTGAGCAGATGTTTCCAAAAATTTTTTTTTACTCTTCAATTGGCCTTGCCATCCCTGACATCCATCAGCCTTCAAACATCAGCTAAAAAGACGAATAATCATGAATTACTCTTTTAAAGTGGGGAGCTAAAGCAGCAAAGGGCAACTTGTTCCTTGTTCACTTTCCTTTCTTCTTCATCTCTTAATCTGCATCATTGTTCAAATACTGTCAGCGTGCTCCTTTGTAATTAAACTACATCTACATTTTAATTATGTTTTTCCTTGACGTGGTGCTCACCTGTAAATTCAGAGATTAGTGCTATTTGCAGCTATTGTGTTGCAGTCGACAGTGTATTGCTATTTGGTGTGCCTGTGTAGTACACACATTCATGTATATAGATTTGTTTGTCAACAGCGACAAAGACCTGATAGCAGATTTAAATCCTGTACATTTTAAAACCTGCAGTAAAGTACCATCCACATACTGGCCTAAATAAACAAAATATATCACCAAATACTGCAATCCAAGGCCTCACAAATAGACGCTATACAACTAAATGACAAAAACAGAAACATCAACATTAAACTGTCAAAAATACTTAAAACGACTCAAAAAAGTTCAAAAATTGTTCAGGATTCCTCAAATTTGTCCAAAAAGTCTTGAAATCTGTCTCTATTTTTGATCTTTACATTGTGACACCTGGATGGATGTAAAAATGATCTGGTTGCAATTTTTCATCCATTAAAATTGAGTCAAATGACATGAAAGTTGTCCAAAATTAAATGAAAATGATCCCAAATCACTCACAAATTGTGCAAAATTAATGAAAATTGTTGAAATGATTCGAAGAATATCTTCAAAATGGGATAAAAATTCCTCAGATTGATCAGTGTGTTTCAAATCAGGTGTTTTTCACATTATCAACAGCATGTGAAACCCTTTATGCAACACTTTCCAGTGTCAACACTGTGTGCATGTGTGTGTGTGTGTGTGTGTGTGTGTGTTGTTGTGTGTGTGTTTGAGGGGCAGGTGGGGACAGGGTGTGTTGGGGAAATCAAGTGCAATCAAGTGCAACATCGCAAATGCCTTTTAGGAGAGACTATCCATAAGTCTTAAAGAGAGTCTCCATTTGTGTGATTTATTGGTCCTCTGTGATGGCAGGCCTTTCTTGTGTGACCAGGACACGTTCTGTGATACCATCAGGCCTTCAAAGTCCAAACAATAAGTAGAAAGACGCAATAAAGCTCCACAGATGTGAGGGGAGTCAGGTGCTAATTAGCTTTCACATGCAAGTAGTCATGTGATCCATTGTTTCTATAGGAATATGACTGTAGCCACTGCAAGATTCACAATTTTATTCCAAGGTTGCTGTAGTTAACTTGCATTCTGTCATCAGCTGTTCCTGTTAATCTGTCTACCCATTCTGCAGCCACACAAAGGTGCATTCAGTGTGATTCATATGGAAAAACAACACTGTCAAAGTAAAATACTGAGCCCAAAATGCATGACACAAGATTAAAGCGCCCTCCTCCCAGCTGCCAAAATCACACACACACACACACACACACACACACACACACACACACACACACACACACACACACACACACACACACACACACACACACCAACAACAACAACAACAACAACAGAGTGTACAGGCATGCATGCACTCACATAGAGGCTTTGGATAAAAACTGATAAAAAGCCTGGCAGAAGAGGAATGTTTTGAGCCCACTCTTTAAAGTGAGAAGATTAGGGGCACATCTCAGGTCATCTTCCACACTGTTCCAGGGTTTGAGGGCAGAGTGACTAAAAGCAGCTTCGCCGCATTTTGAATCCATTCTTGAAACGTCGAAAATTCCCCGTACCAGATGATCAGAGGAGTCTGCCGCTGATAAACAGTAAGCAAGTGAGAAATGTAGCACAGATCCAGGTCATTCGGTGCTTTATAAAGCAGAAGTGCAGTCTTAAAGTAAATTCGTAGGGATTAAAGGGAGCCGGTGTAAAGGCCTAAGCACAGGAGTTATGTGCTCAGCACTTTACATTGTAGCTTGTGCAGTTACTGCTGGGAGAAGAGCAAGCAGAGAGGAGCGTACCAGTAATCTAATATGCTGGACATGATGCATGTGCAAGGGAAAATAAAATAAAGATATTGTGCAGTGGAAAGTTTTCGGACCTCTTCTACTTTTTGCCGTCATTGCAGTCAGTCAGCTCTTTCAGCAGATTAACACCACTGTTCTGACATTATACACCAGAGGGGCTTTCATATTCAAAGCCCTAAACAATTTATAGACTGAAGGATGTCATCCTGCGATACACTAACCGTACGAGACTGTAGCGTCCTCGGGGAAAGGTAAAAATCACTGGCTGGAATATGTGATCTACATGCCTGATGATTTACTATGACAGGTGTTCTGTGGTCAATTCTTCGCTGCTACACTCTCAGAAAAATACTTCAAAAGTTTTTCTCACGCTACATTGGCTGAACAACCTTTGATTGAAGTTGAAGGGTGAAGGACCACTCCTTTCTTTTGGGGCCTTGAGGTATTTTTCCGCTCTGAGAGTCAGGTAGAGCGGCAAGGAGCACTGATTTATATGGTGCTATTAGCTATAATTAAGCTATTGCCAAAGGAAGTACTGTAAGGAGAAAGACCTGAAATATGTTCAGCCACAGAAATGTCGTGCTTCACCGTTGATAATTGTTGTTCTCAATTTAAAGTCTTTATTAACATGACAAATGAAAAAGCACTTAAAGCAGCACTAATCAACGTGATTAAATAATCAGTGGATCAGATGATTATGTGCGATGTGAAAGGTTTAGCTCATTGCAACAAACCCATAAAGAATTATCACCTGATTGTGCAATTTCCTTCAGTTCTGCAGAGGATCGTTGTGTTTGTTTTCCAGCCAGCAGCGTCACAGTTTTGTCTCAGAGCTCTCATCGGCCTGATTTTCAGCTGCAGCAGGCAGCTGTTTTCTGCTAATTGGAAACTACTGGACTACATTTCCTGAGTACCAGAAGCACCCTGAATAATTACCAGTGATGGTAGATGTCTAAATGTTTGTTGACACATTAGTCGAAATGAAGTTATAAGGTAGTGTCATGTCAGTGCTTTGCTTGATTTCTCTGCCAGGTCATTCCGCTTCAATTAGCCAAATGCTTCACACGTGACCATCTGCAGTTCGACTGATTGCTTTTAAAGTGGTGAATATTGACTGAGTTGACCATGTGTGAAATCTGGGCTTATAGGAAACATTAGTTTTTGAGTAAAAAATGTATTGAGTGATGTGGAGTGATGTTGACATTTGCATTGTTTGCTTAGCCCCAATCTTTGGAGTAATGTTTGAAATGCCATAATGTAATAATAATAATAATAATAATAATAGAAAAAATGTAGCTACAGTCCTGAAATTTTGCAGGCTCATTGCTATGTACATATGATCTTTAATGATACAAGCCTGCTTTGCTAGAACAATACAAACCATTTGTACGATGGTTTGAAATTGGTCAAAAAGTGTCAATGTTTCTGTCTACTTGGATGTTCCAGCAACTATAAAACCTTTATTTTTTACTCCAAAAGGAGTTTTTTTCCCCCTGTGATTGGCACCAATGGGAGCTTTGCACAGTATGGTGCCAGTCAAAGCCATACTTTACGAGCTAAAAATTTGTAAAATTGCATTTTTGAATTTATGGCCAATATTTGAACATGCATTGAGCAGCTCTGATAGCTAAATATCCAGCTTCTACTCCTGAGAAAAAGCTAACATTAGCATGGATTAGCAACCCTGTTACTGTGATTAGAGTAGGGTTAGCAAACTACAAATAAAACATGGAATAAAAATGGTACCATTGATGTTTAAGCTGAGCCAATCAAGCCTTTGATGGTTTATTACCTATTATTGATGAATATGGAGCGGAAAACTGTAAAAGAGAAGGTTTATTTTCCAAAAAATTTAAACCCAAATGTCCTCCAAAAGAAAAAAAAATCTGATGTTTAAAAAAACAAAACAAAAAAAAAACAAAACAAAAAAAAAACAAAAAAAGAATTTAGTTGGAATGATCCTGTCCCCAAATGACCATCTATTACTCTTCTGGGTTTAAATATTACAGTTTTAGTTTTTAAAATTTTTTTATCACAACAAATCAAGGCAAAACACGTTTCTTTACTTTCTAAAAAAATGTGTTCAGTATCATCATAAGGGCAATAAAGGTAAGTACGTCTTCAGGGAACACACTTCTGGTCAGGCAGGTAGACACAACTCTGTGACCACTGTGTCTCTTCTGAGCCTTTCAGTGCTTCCATCCAGCCTCGTTTCACCCTCCTCATCGGTGTATTATCTACCGCTGGTCATCCGAGGCTGAGGGGTAGACGTCAGCAAAATGTAAATTAGAACGTTTTGATCCATATTTGGAAAGGGGATCTGGCCGAGTCGGGAGAGCTGGCCGGCTAAATTTGTGCTGAAATAATCTAATAATGATGTACAGTCACCAGCGAGTTGTGTATTAATAGCCTGAAGCTGTGACAGATTTTGTTTTCAACCAGATGCGTTGGCAGAACTGCATAAAAACCTCCTTCACTGAATGTGTTGTATGTCCATATGAGTAGAGCTACATTTTCATAAAAGGTTTTTTATTTTCTTATTACTTCAAACATCAAAACAAATCCCCATTATAACATTAAAGGAATAAACTAGAACTCAGCATTCATTTACTTTTTTGTTTGTGCTCGAGTCATCAATGTGCTGTGGTGTTATTCTGTTTCTTTTGTTGCTGCTTCCAAGTTTTTTTTTTTTTTTTTATCAGCATTTGAACTTGATTTATACCCCGACTGTACCCATTCTACACCCGACTGTCCTAAAATATCAAAATCTTTGTGCAATTTCCTCCACGGCTGGTTCCTTATGGGTTGTTTACTTGTTTCTTTTTTTATGATGCAATGTTGGTTCTTTTCAATCAGTGCTGGTTGTTGGTTGTCATTGTATATTAATTCAATGTAATGGCATTGTAAAAACCTTTGAGGATATGATTAAGGACCGGATTTCATTTGATGTGACTTGAAGCAAACTTAACTGGTGATTCATTTATGATCTGGATCAGATACGACTTTGGCCACTTTTGCGATGACTGCTACATCCTCTCCAGCTTCTTCTCTCTTCCGTTGTTTTGTTTGGTCCCAGCAGGTGACGTGGGCACAGGTTTAAAACCGAACTGCAACATGTTGAAACAGAGAAACAGTCTGTCGTGTCCTCTCCAAGGCGTTTTTGAAGCCTAACACTCTTCAAGTGTGAATCCACCTGCAGTTTATTGAGCTTTCTGTGGCCTTCACCTAAAACAATGTCACTTTTACAGATGTCTGTTTTTATCATGGCTGATGAAAACCTGCAAAAAAACATGTCAGTATCCTTCCATTAGTCCGACTGAGAGCTTTAAAAGCTGGTCACAAATATATATTCGTTTCAGAAGATGGTTAAATATGTGTTTAGCAAATGCTACTGAAACTAGAACACACACTGCATTTGTTGGGGACTGGTTTCTGCGGTGGATTAATACACATTTGGTGATCTAATGAGTATTTCTGGCAGCAGGACTCAGTGTGGGACTGAAAATAAACAGCAGTTCCAGTGTTAATGGTAATGAAGAAACATCAACCAGCACAATGGTGTAAGTCTGTTTTTTTTTTTTTAAATAGCTTTTAACAGCAATACACATCAATGACAGAGCAATGAGCTGCATTATTAGTTGGCTTCAGGCGAAATAACTGTTAGTGGATTGAATTCGTTGCTGATTTTGGTATTTTTGTGGGATTTCTTGATTCTTCAAGGACCACCTTTAGCTCTGAGAACGACACACATTCACTGTGGCATCATTTCGATAAGCTTCTGCAATGTCACAGCATTTATTTCTATCCAGAGTTGCATTAATTTTCTACCAATATCCTATATTGATGATGGGAGAGTCAGACAAAGTCTTCTCCAGAACATCCCAAAGATTCTCAGTGGGGCTGAGGTCTGGACTCTGTGGAGGACAATCCATGTGTGAAAATTACGTCTCATGCTCCCTGATCCACTCATTCACAATGTGAGCCCCATGAATCCTGGCATCGTCATCTTGGAACATGTCCATGTCATCAGAGAAGAAAAACTTCATTGATGGAAAGACCTGGTCATTCAGTATATTCAGGTAGTCAGCTGACCTCATTCTTTGGGAACATAACGTTGCTGATAGGATAACGTTATTTTTTATACCGACAAACCAAAGTACAGATGGTTTTACCTTTGCTGACATGTTTCAACTGCAGTCTTCTTCAGAGCGTCATCTGACGTGTGCTGACGTGTCCTTTTTATCAGGTGACCGGTCTGACAGATCTGTCAGAATCTGTCAGATTGGCCACGCCCCCCGCCGTCCGGTGATCTCTGGAGGATGGAATCCCAGGTGTGCGAGAGGGTGTAGGCCCCCTCGTCCCGGTTCATGGAGCAGCTCGCCCGCTTCCTGATCTCGATGGCCTCCTTGATCCATCGTTTAAACGATGGACAGATTCTGACAGATCTGTCAGACCGGTCACCTGATAAAAAGGACACGTCAGCACACGCCGGATGACGCTCTGAAGAAGACTGCAGTTGCAGTCGAAACATGTCAGCTAAGGTAAAAACCATCTTTACTTTGATTTGTCGGTATAAAAAATAACGTTATCCTATGATAATTAACGACAAAATGAACATCATCCAAATAATGTTGCTGAACCTGACCAACCCCAGATCATAACTTTTGACGCAGCCATGCCTTGTGTAAGAGCTGGAGTAGCCGGTAAAACGGAGGAAAAACACCACACTCAGCCGACATTACTTTTGGCCTGCATGCTACGATTTTGTGAATGAGCTGCATCCATTTATTGTAAATTGCGCACCGGTGTGTAGCCCCGCCCACACCCAAAAGTAGGTCAATTGAGGACAAACAGATCAACAGCACAACAATAACTCTAACCCCCACAGGCTTGTAGGCACTAGACATGATGAGTGCATCACTTCATCCTCCTCTCTTCTTACCCTGATGCCCTCATCACTTTGGAACAGGGTAAATCTGGACTCATCAGACCACATGACCTTCTTTCATTGCTCCAGAGTCCAATCTTTATGCTTCACAGCAAATTGAAGCCTTTTTGTCTGATTAGCCTCACTGATCTGTGGTTTTCTTAGAGCTACACAGCTGTTTAGTCCCAATCCTCGGAGTTCCCTGATTTCCTATGATCATCTAAGAGTTTGTTCTGACCATATTTGTTCCTCTAAGATGATGGTTCATCACTATCCTTCAGGTTTTAATAATGCGCTGGACGGTTATTAACCTGAATTTAGTAGTTTCAGAAACCTCCTTAGATGTTTTCTTTGCTTGATGCAGGCCAGTAATTTGACCCTTCTGACACAGATTAACATCCTTTCCATGATCACAGGATATGTCTTCTGACATGGTTGTTTAAGAAATAAGAAGCTTCTCACTGCATCAGCTAGGGTTAAATAAATTGTTGCACCTGAAACATATTCATCACTGCAGTAATTATCCAAAGGAATGGGTCTTACCTATTTGTTTAGTTAAATCCAAGTGGCATCTTTTTTTTTTTTTTTGTTCAGGCAGTATATGTAGACTAGAAATCACTGTTGGACATTATTAAACTGAAGACATCTACCTGCGGCATTACAATATCTTTTATTTAAGTCACTGTCAATGTGGTGGGAAAATTTATTTCATGGCACTTTTATTTTACTGTACAGTTCCTCTGATGGTTTTTTTTTTTTAATTTCAAACAAATAATTGGTGTCGACAATTTAAAAACACCCCCCATGACTAATCACATCAAATAAACTGCACTGATTCTGGGAGACATTTGGCTGGCAAATTGATTAGACATTAATTACAAACATTTACCTCTGAGGATTTATTTTATACATTTCTGCATATCTGGAGCAGTGATCCTCACTGACAAGCACATTCATCTCATTTTTTCTTCATTTTGCCGTAACCACAGAATAAGCGATAAACAGTGTTTTACAAATGAAAGAAGGGATTTATCTGTGGCAGCAGTGGGTGGACAGCTGATATAAGGATTATCAGCATGACGTGTTGTGACAGTAAAATGAGTAAAGAGTGGTGGAAATGGGTTAACGGTTTGCAAAGGGGTAAAAAATAATTAATCGCAGAGTCATAGCAGTACCATGTCAAATGCGATAGCGTGATAAACTGAAATGAAGAAAATAGAATGAAGGAAAAATAACTATGGCTTTAGATAATGCATCATTTGTAGAACTGTGGGATTATGTGTGTTGGAATAGGAAAAAGATTTTGGCATTTAACTGTACCCTTGTGTCTGACTTTTGACTGGCAAATTTTGGGATAATAATTCCAATTCTTGTTTTCTATCCAAACCTCTGTGACACGATATAGTAACCAGTGGCTGCATGCTATTTAACTTTTCTAAATGCGTCACTCATCACTATTTAAAGAAGTGGCTTACATGTACCTGTACGGCATCGCAGTTACAGCATGATGGTACACAGGTGGCAATGCCTCCCACCATACTGGGATGTTATTTTTCCTACCGACGCAGCAATTTATTTTTATTCTCAAGCTTGAGGATCATTTTGTTGTGCTAGCTGCACAGTTCAGCACTGAGCAAGGTGAGACGTTTTCCCCACTCATTAAATTTCCAGGCTCCAGGCTCATACAGAGACACAAGGTTTTCACTGTCTGCATCTGAGAAACCGTGCATACCTGTGAGTCTGGATTGTGTGTGGTGCATTTTATGGTTTTCGCATCAGTAAAGAAATTATGTGGCTTAAAGTAAAGAAAATCTGGGAAGTGTGTGGCACCTGAAGAAGTGGCACACTATGCTGCTTGTTTAAAAGATTAAAAGGGCTTTTATGCGAAAATAATAGTGTTGATCCGTGGCGTTTTAAATAAGCAGATCTAAATAATTCATCTGTGCATTTTATCACGCCACTCCCAATGGTAAAATGACATTAAAAATTAATAGTTAATGTATGACTGTGAACCCAGCAAGCAGAGAATATGAAACAGCATACACTTTAAACTTGACCAACAAATTGATGATTTATGCTGGCCAGAGTGCAGCATTTCATTTGGTTTGTTAAGTAAATCATACAGCAAGATGGTAACTGCATCTTTAGTGCACATTACCAACAGTCAAATAGTATTTTGCCCCAACATGCATGCATGAAAGCAGACACGCTATACAAGTAAAGTTAAATCTTAGCTAAATTAAACAGATTGAATGTGACTTCAGCAGCTCAACCTACCTTCTGTATTTGCATCTTCAAAGCAACCTCATGTGGAAACGGGGATATTTCTTTGAATCCGGGATTCTCACATTGGCTACCAAACAAGAAAATGTTTATGTTTGGAGTTTTTTTGAAGACAGAAAAAAGCACAGTCAATTCAGCCGAGCAACAGAAAAAGACAATGAGTTCAAATGCGTCAGAGGAGACACATATAGGCATATATAACAAGGAAAACACTGTATGTGCACATGCGACTATGAAAACCACTGACAGGTATAGTGATTAAAAATGATTATCTTATTCCAATGGCACCTGTCAAGGATATAGCAGTCAGTCCTTGAAGCTGAAGTTGTTAAAAGCCGGAAAAATAAGCAGCATGGTGATCTGGGTGACTTTGACAAGGGCCAAATTGTGATGGAGAACCAACTGGGTCAGAACATTTCCAAAACTTGTGGGATATTCCCAGCGGTTAGTTCATAACAATGGTCAAAGGAATAAAAACCTCTGAAAGAGCAACAGAGTTATGTGTGCTCAATGCTTATTGATGGATGTGGAGAGCGTAGGCTGCCCTGTGTGATCTGATCCCACATTAGAGTAGTGCTTAAAACCTTTGCTATGATAGAAAGATGTCAGAACACAGTCTGCACTGGATCTTGCTGTGTATGGGGCCATGTAACCAGACCGGTCAGACTGCACATTCTGACTCCTGTCAACTGCTGAAAACACCTAAAATGGATACGTGAGTGCCAAGTGGACCATGGAGAAACTGAAGAAGATTATCTGGAGTCACATTTTCTTACATACCCGTGAGCCAGGGGAGGAGGGGAGTAACAAAAGCTTGAAAGGAAACCAGGTTAAAGAGACAGGAAACTTATTATGGAACAAAAAAGGTGATTTATTTACAACTAGAAAAGTATTCCACCAAGGCTGTTCATTTCCCCAAATGGCATTGTCAGAAGTGCAGCTTTTTTTTTTTTTTATTTAGAAATGCAGCATTTGTTTATCAGTTATTAACCCTTTTAAAACCACAGGGATCACTGGTGACACCACGGCGCATGTGTATTTCAAATTACTGTATTACTCGCTACTTCGTGCAATTTTAATCATTCAAACTGCCCCTGAAAGCTGTGAAACGGGGCTTTCTGGTGCTATTACATGCATTATGGTAATGACAGTGCTGTGTGGGGAGAAGGAGAAAATTAGTGGAAATGAGGAAATGAAGAAATGAGTATTATAGTGCTAAAAGGTTTAATGATCAGAAATCAAGGCAACATAGAAAGTGGCCATTTAATATAGATGTACCCACAAACAAAGTGACCTTGTGCTGAGCAGAGGTGTGTGTTATTCATGTGTACGTTATGTATGGATACCGAATTGTGTGACCTAAATATGTAGCAGGCGGCGGGAATTGATGGGACTCAGAAACACCCCCACAATTTAATCAATTGTTCCTTGTATAATTTCTGATGGATAAGTCCCGATAAGTCGACAGCTGTCGATGTGTAGTAGGATCACAATCATGTCATTGTCAGCAGGCAGTTGATGTAGTGTTCACTTGTCATAGATACAGTGACGCCGTGCTGCTATCTGGCAATGATGCAGATATCTTTAACAAATCTGTGGATCCAGACTATAAGCAGCATCACTGCCAAAATCTAATCACTTGGTCCTCGTGTCATTTCTGACCTTCCCTGAAAATTTAATCCAAATCCCAGAATCCATTTTTGAGTCATGTTGAACAGACAAACAGCGTTTGTCACATAACTCCACCGCATAGTAATTAAAGCAAAATAAATTAACTGAAAGCGAGCTTCCTAATATAAATGATGAAGCCGAGCCAACAGTTGATAAGCATAACCCACTCCGCTGAGGCAGGACACACCAACACCAACACAGCACAGCACCCTAGCTGCCGATCTGGCCCACTGGCAACAGTGATCAGGCTTTTAAACTCCCTGTTGATTGTAGAGTGGCCACATGTGCTCCTGGCCACTCCAGTGGGGCATAACCTGAAAAAGAAAAAAAAAAATCGCACAACCTACCTGCACACAAATACACAGCACCAAGGGCCGTAACTTTCATGGAGAGTTATGCATCGTTTACCTGAGGAAGCAACACAATGCACTGTGGGAGGGGGTGAAGGCAATATGATGCTCAGCGCAGCCTTGTATTGGGAAACATTTGGCCCTGCATTCCTGTAGATGCTGCTGTAACATCTACTAACCCACCTAAACATCTTTACATAGCATAAACACCATTCATGGCAGCAGTAACTCCTGGTCAAAGTGGCCTCCTTTGGAAAGAAAATGCACTCTGCGACGCTGCAAACCTTGTTCACAATGAAAAACATGACAAAGAGTTGAAGGTGTTGACCTGGCCTCCACATTGTCCAGATCTCAATTTGATCAAGCATCTGTGGGATTTGCTGGAAAAACATGTCTGATTCATAGAGCTCCCTCCTCACAATTTACATTATCTGCTGCTAACATCTTGATGCCTGAAGGACAGGACACCTTCAGAGGTCTAATAGAGTCCATCCCTTGAAGCGTCACATTATAAGACAGGTGGTTTTAATGTTGTGTCAGATGAGTGCATGGAGGAAGAAATATAAATTCTAGTGTAACACCACTGAATTACAAGATAACTTCTCTCTGTACTAGTCAATCCTCTGGTGTAAATGAGCTGTTCCATATTAATGGGATGTCGTTTCTTGCCTGAGCCACTTCCTGCCAGCTGCCAGTCTCCTTAGCAATTAATTTGATTCCATTTGTGTTGAAGAATTGTTTGGGTAGGAGACTGGAGACACAACAGTAGGGAGAGGCAATGTCTTCTGACAAGTCCTTTGAAGTTGCCAGGATCTTTAAAATAATTATGAAAGGAAAGGAATGATAACATGGCACACATGCTGCGACATGTTGGAGAACCTGATATGACCATTTTCTAGAGGGCGATCTGTCTACTGAAAAGGATTTTTAATATTTTGGTCAAACAAAATCTCTTAAGTTGTGTCAGAATCTCAAATATAGTAAGTAGTGTATTCATCCTGTGAGATAGATGACAGTGATCTAGCTGCACAGACAGCACAGTCTCGAAATACATGTCTAGTCAATGATCACTTCTTTGATCTGCATAATAATTCCTGGAACACAATGAGACGAATAATCATTTGGATGAATAGCTTAAAATTTCCAGTTGGAGGTAGTCAGCTCTTATAACCACAAGCCACCACAGTGGTGGGATGTCTTTTATGTCAATGCAGCAGAAGGAGAAATGGAACCACAGTATCCTGCTATTCTATTGATTAAAAGTTGGTAATGACAATGCATTAAATTATACCCAAAATCTGCACAAAAGCAGTGAAGAAAAAGACTCCTAGCAGCTGAAGGTGGAGATAAACAATAGACAACTGGAAATATTTCTAAAAACACAAATGTTTAATGAGGAGGAAACTGAATTCAACTAGTTGTTAGATCTCAAAGATAAACATACAGTACTTTAGTGAGAAATACTGAAGTGAAGCTACTAATCACAAGGTAAGATAACACATATGATTACTCTGCCACGGAACGCGGCAAAATTATGTGACATTCAATGTTGCCTCATCTGTCTGTCTGTTAGCAGCATTAGTCACAAACAGACTCATGGATTTGGATGAAATTTTCAGGGAAGATCAGAAATGACACAAGGACCAAGTGATTAGATTTCAGTGATTTTGGCAGTGATGCAGCTTAAAGTCTGGATCCACGAATTTGTTAAATATTTCTGTATCAATGTGAGATAGCGACACAGCATCACTGTAACTATGACAAGAAGTACCGATAAGTCTGCAACGGTCAATTTGTAGCAGGATCGCGGTCATGGGATCAGCAGCAGGCAGCTGATGTAGTGCTCACTTGTTGTCATAGTTACAGTAACACTGTGTCTCTATGTCGCAATGACACAGTAAACTTTAACAAATCCGTGGATCCAGACTAAAAGCCGCATCACTGCCAAAATCTAATCACTTGGTCCTTGTGTCATTTCTGACCTTCCCTAAAAATTTCATCCAGATCTGTCCGTTTCTGAGTAACGTTGCAAACAGACAGACAAACAGACGGACAAACAAGCGCCGATCGTCATATCCTTGTGGAGTAATAAAGGTAAAGGCAGAGTAAACAACTGGTCCATTGCATCACGTTGGTAATGTGCACATGAAAACAAGATGAATTTTTATTCTGTCTGTTAGAGATAAACAACAATGAATTTCCAAAATGGAAACGTCTTTCTTTAAAAAGATATCATCATTAGTCAACTGCAACCTTGAAGCTTTTTTGCATTTTACTTTTGGATGTTTAACCTGTCGTTTCTGAAGCTGGCCCGACATTTGCACTTGTTAAAAAGTACCTCCCGCTGTCATTATTCTAATAATTATAAATTAAATATAGTCAACAGAGATTAAGCATAACAACAAACAAAATACTGTTACATCAGCTAATCTTAAATTATGCTTTGATATTTGCAGTTATTAAACGCAGATCATTTCTTTTCACTAAACAGTATCAATGGCTTGAGACAATATTTTTCAAAAAGTGGCCGAAAACATGTTATTTTACAAGATTAAGGTAAAACAAACAAAATTCTAAAAGCTGTTCTAAGGAGGAATCAAGGAAGGCTAATTGAGAAAAGCAATTTATTTAGCTGATTTAAAGTTTGATAGTGAATTTAATTACCAGTTAGTGAATGATTTCCTCAAGTTTTTCTCATTTCAGACAACCAGGGCCATAATTATTAAAGTTAAACACAGCATCATAATTTTTTTCTTCCCTCTCCTTCACAAAGCTCATTATCCACTGCTTTCTCCTCCTTCCTCTCTTTGCCTCCATCCTCTGGCTTACTTTACGTTCCTGCTCCACAGCTCATCTTGTTCATTGCAGCCAATTTAAAAGCAGCTTAATCCTGGAGAGAATAGTGTTGCTGCTTCCAGTTGCATTCCTGTGATTGATGTCTGGGTAGATGTAATCTAATGTGCAACATTTGTGTGATTGACACCACACAGGTGTGCGTCGACAAAAGCTTTTGGGTGCAGACAGCACAAAGGAGGTTTAACTTTGTGCCCAATGAATTGCTTGGAGATTAGAACCACTGGTCAAGGCTGCAATGTAAGCAAGTGCTTCCTGATTGCATTTGAAATCAGCTTCCAAATCAGGCGTTCTCTTGTTGCCCGCTTTATCCTTGTTGTCTTTTATTTTTAACACAATATTTACAACAGCCTTGATTAGCCACAAGGGTGCAACCAGTGACATGGTGCATGAGAAAGTTGTGAGAAAGCCAAGTCAAAAACAGCTCCTCTGAAAAATAAAGCATTAAGTGGGACATGTAGCCTGAGGGTGTCATTTTATAAGCAAAGTCAACCTACCAGGATCTGAAGCAGACGGCTGTTGCACACAGCAAACTACATAGCGTTCACTCAAAGTAAACCACATGATGCAAGTTTCTGCTCGTATTGGCAAGAAGCAACACACATCAAATCCATCTCTTGTGCACATCTCCTGTCTTTCTGCTTGATCTTGATAAGAAAATATACAGTGCCCAATAGCCAGAGGGCTTCGAAATGTAGCTTTCAAAGATAAATGGATAACATTTTAAACAGTAAATGTGATAATTAAATGCAAAAACAGATGCATGACTTTCTATAAAAAGAAGAGAAATCTCACAGTTTGTACAGATCCCAGATTCTTCTCTATTTTGACTTCATTCCTCGCTGTCTGATGCCACTCTGATCTCCTCCATCTGTTTCTCATGTGCAAGGTGCAGCAGTGATCCCAGGCAGCATAAATTCCTCCGGACTCGCCGTCCAACAGTCAGCCACTCCAAATTTTATTCATTTTTTCAGGTCAGCTTAAATGAACAATCAGAAAATCCTGACACCACGCTGCCCTCTGCCTCTGTCAGAAGGACTTATCAGGCACATTAAGCAGCAGATAAACACTGTCTGGAAACATCAACCACATCTTGTTGTTAACTAGTTGTCTGTGACTCTCTCTGCTCTCAGGTCTGCCAGTTTGAACGCTCTTCTCAGCAACCTCTCCTCGTTCTAGCTCTACTTTCAGAGACGTGCCTGGTTGTAGACCCAAGTGCCCTCACACCTGCCTTGACACCTATACGAGGTAAATCATTAAACACGTTGCACGATGATCTGCCTGTCAGAGGGCCTCGTATTGTGAGTTGTCCTGTTTGCATTACAGAGTAGGCCAACCCTTCTGCTGTACCCTTTTAATGTTTAATGAAGTATATCTGCACGCGTAAAAGAAATGCAGTTACCCATAAACTTGATCAAATAATGCTTTGTGCAAGCATGCCATGATTACTGTTGCTAAACGAATAATTCAGTTTCAAACTGCAAGAAACTGCTTTTATTTTAGGTGTTATCAGATGTAATATTAGTTTTTACATATAACTTTACATACACTACCATTCAAAAGTTTGGGGTCACTTAGAAACGTTATTTTTGAAAGAAAATCATTTTTTTCAATGACGATAACATTAAATTAATCAGTCTAGACATTGTTAATGTGGTAAATGACTATTCTAGCTGGAAATGACTGATCTTTGATGGAATATCTCCATAGGGGTACAGAGGAACATTTCCAGCAACCATCACTCCTGTGTTCTAATGCTACATTGTGTTAGCTAATGGTGTTGAAAGGCTAATTGATGATTAGAAAACCTTTGTGCAATTATGTTAGCACATGAATAAAAGTGTGAGTTTTCGTGGAAAACATGAAATCGTCTGGGTGACCCCAGACTTTTGAATGGTAGTGTACATATCTTATTAATTTGTTGTTTTGTTGTTAAGCATTTCCACCTTTGAAGTTAATGGATTTCCTTTTCAGAATGTGTTGAACCTTGTATAAGAAACACTTGAGAGATGTATTTTACATTTTGCAAAGGATTTCCATACCCAGTGCATTATACAACTACAGTATTAACACTCAGTTAAGCATAGATTTAAAGTACGTGATGAACACTCACCTGAAGTCATTAACCATTACGTTAGTCTCTGTCATGGTGGCCCCTGGTTAGTGAAACCCCCACAATGCTCTCCGACACCCAAACAGCAAAAGCCACCTCACCTATCCACAACAATCAAAATTCAAATACAACACTACTAAAATAGCATCACAAAACTACTCATGTAACGACTCAGATTTGAACAATATTCTTTCCATTAGTTTTTGTGCTTGCAAACAAGCTACAGTAAGAAGGCCATAATGTGATTGATCTCTTTACAGGGGTGTAATATTAAAACAACCCTCATACCTGATCTACTTGGTGTATTGACTTGTTCAATGTAGTTAACATTAGTTAAAATTAGTTAGAATTGCCGCAGTAACTGACTGTTTTCAATGATACAACTGAACTTTGACAGTTTACCAATGCTTATTGATATTATACTGATAAAAACACATTTATTCAGCATTTTTTAATTGAAAACTTCTGTAATTATAAAAGATAGCTCTTATTTACACAAACAAATGTATACAAACTTAAAGAACCAGTCTCTCTGTTTCTATCTGTATATAATTTTAGGAATATATTGACAGTATTTAACCCAAATTTAACAATTTCATCTATAAATGAAAAGGAAATATTTGTGAAATTATGGTTAATTTGGTGAATATTTTTAAGGCAAGGCAAGTTTATTTATATAGCGCAATTCATCCACAGGGCAATTCAGAGTGCTTTACAATGGCAAAGAAAATAAATAACGAAGATGATTTAAAAGGTAGATATTATAAGTATGCATTAAAGTTATAGAAATATAAAAATTCAAGCAATAAAATCAACATGAAATTTTATGATAATAAAAACAAACAAATTAAAACTCAGATAAAGATAGAGGTAAAATAAAATCAATTTAATTAAGTCTTTTTTGCACAAAAAATCACATCCTTTAAAACAAATTGACCTTGTTTTTGTATTAGCCATTACAGTTAAGTTTTACTGTTATTTACATAGAGATTCAGTTTATTTTTGCCATGTTGTTAATATTTCCAGTTTCTCAAATATGCAGAACAAATCCATGAAATAAATGAAAATAAATGAAATCTCTTAAATTAAGTATGTTTTGTGCAACCTTACATTCAATGTGCTATGTGTGTAGAAGAGTTCTTCATTTATTGCCTCCAGACCTGCACCAATCACTAGGTGCAAGACAAATTACAATATAAATTTTGTACTACTTTCAGTAGTTAAAATACAAACAATCAATTAGTTTGTTGCTTATCTGTAATCTGTTCTCTTGTAGAGTGGTTATGCTCCAATCATTGTCTAATTAGTGGTGTTTTCTTTATACAACCATTTATTGAAGATATAGAAAAACCCTTTTCACAGAACTGTAATATACCCAAAACTTGTGTGCTTTGAACTGATGCATTACTCCCTACCAGATATGTCTTACTTATTTAAGATGTGTAGAGTTGCTATGGCACAGAAACTTCCAGCCTACGTGTCCAGGACCATAACAGAGAAATGCTGTTGCAAAGACACGTGTCTCCACTGATAACAGCCCAAAGGTGCTGCAGGTACACAATGGCAGCCTTGAGAGGAATTTACTGGACTATCTGCACACAGATTTTTGAACTTAGCCTTCTGCGGCTGTTTCTTTTTTCTCTTCCGACTCCTACTGATTTTCTCCTCCTATTTCTGCTGTAAACATTCTTTTTTTGTTTGCCTCTTGAAATTGCTTTTAGAACTTGAGAATTTTTTTTAAAAAAGAGGAAAAAACTATGGTCATACTTGGCCAAACATACTGCATAAGCTGCAGCGTGACTCACATATTGAACTTTCTAAACAATAACTGTCTTTTTAAAGGTGTTAGATTGAACATTTAAACCTGCCATTTCCTTTTTTTATTGTAGTATATTAGGTCTTTCCTTCTATCCCCTTAAGCCGGTGAGGTATCTACCTACATTGTCACTCATCGTGATGAGCTTCCTCGAAACGGCATCTAGCCTCAGGCTGAGGTAGCCAGCATCTGTAAAGACAGTTGTTAAAGTAAGGCAAGAAACACGTTGGGGGGATTTTTTATTTCCTGTGTTTTCCCGTGTTTATTAGGCTGTGTCTGCATCTTTCAGCCTTGCCGATAATGTTCTTGCTCTTTGAATGTTAGATTTGTGTTTGATGTAGCTTTAAATAGCACTGCAGCACAACCAGAGCATTTTAAAATTAGAAATAAGAATTTGAATGTGGCAAATTGGCCAGAGTACATAGGAAGAAAATAGTGATTTCAAGTCTTCACATTCAATTAGTGATGCAGGTTTTCAACCTAATATAGTGTTTGATTTGAAAGTATAATCAGCACCCTCTGCATTTACGTTACACTGCCTCTTTATAATGTATGCATCTGTTTGGTAGGTCGCTTCTGTCAGGATACTGTTTTTAGCCAGGAGGTATATGTGAATTAACCTGACTTAATGGGTTCTTAGGGCAAAGTTATGGGTCACATTTACTTAAGGTTGGTTTGAGTTGAACAGAAACATTTTTTGTCATCTATAGTCACGGCTGCTGTATTATCAGTGTAAATCCTGTTGAGTTAATGTGCACACAGAGCCCTGAATGATGATTTAATCCTACAGTAAGTGTTCCTGGTTGACGCTGTGAGCACCGCTTTGAATGTTAAATGAAGCCTTGGTGCTATCTGAAATCAGGCTCCATGCCAAGCATCTCTGGCAAGACAGTTTTTCCACACACTCACCAGAAAATGTGTATTTGGGCAGATGCTATGAGTGTGTGCATGAATAATACACAGCATTTCTAATGACTCCTGTGCTCTTGGCTGGAGAGCTGTTTGTGCTGCAGTGGGCGATCCTGTGTCAACCAGTTCAACATAAGAATCATACTGAGTTCTAAAAGCTTTGTGATGTTGTCTGACTGCTACAATGGAAAATCAGAACATGGGGGATTAAAATATTTGCACTTGAATGGAACTGTAGCTACTTCAGACTGCTTGAGCGAAGTTTCAAATAGACAAAATACAAACAAGAAAAGCACTCAGAGGGCGCAGTACTTCACCAAGGCTGCTTATTCTAAGTCCCGATAAGTCCGCAACGGTTGATTTGTAGTAGGATTGCAATCATGTGATCCTCAGCAGGCAGCTGACGTAGTGTTCACTTGTTGTCATAGTTACAGTGACACTATGCTGCTATCTCGCAATGAAACAGAAATCTTTAACAAATCCGCGGATCCAGACTATAAGTAGCATCACTGCCAAAATCTAATCACTTGGTCCTCGTGTCATTTCTGACTTTTTCTGAAAATTTCATCTGTTTTACAGGGACAGACAGACAGACAGACAGACAGATTCACAGACTCACAGACAAACATACGCCGATCGTCACATAACTCTTCCGTTCCTTGACGGAGTAATAATAAGTAAGACATATTTATCACCCGTAAGCAGTGGAAGCAAGCTACAGATGGAGCAACATTATAATTCATTTGGAGTCATGTTTCCTTCCCCCTTGTTAATGGAATTCTAATATTCATGTTCTCCTAACCTATTTAAAAAAAAAAAAAAATGAAAACATTCCTGAAAGAAACTTCGGCCTAAATGCTCCACTATGTTCACCAGCTAGTCACTAACTGTCTTTCTGTTGTTTGTTGCTGAGCTGGGAGCAAACGCTGGCTTTTTAGACCTTTATTGCACAAAACAGCTGCCCAGTGTTGTCAAAAAACGAGTTTGTGAGTGTGGTGGGCATTAACAAAGGAGGTGTAAAGCTCCATGAAACCGTAGGCTCATCCTCATATGTGACTTTTCATTTGTCATTTGATAGATTGTGTTTGAAATATTGATTGTGGCTCTATTAAATATCTGCCATCCATGGATATGATCAATTTTCACTGCTTGCCCAAATCCCACAGCATTTATACACTGCCTGTCCAAAAGAAAATCACACACTTTAATATTTCGTCTGACTGCCTTTAGCTCTGAGAACGACACACATTCACCATGGCATCATTTCGATAAGCTTCTGCAATGTCACAGCATTTAATTCTGTCAAGAGTTGCATTCATTTTCTACCAAGATCTTGTTTGATGATGGGAGAGTCGGACTGCTGCACAAAGTCTTCTCCAGAACATCCCAAAGATTCTCAGTGGGACTGAGGTCTGGACTCTGTGGAGGACAATCCATGTGTGAAAATGACGTCTCATGCTCCCTGATCCACTCATTCACAATGTGAGCCCCATGAATCCTGGCATCATCATCTTGGAACATGTCCATGTTATCAGGGAAGAAAAACTCCATTGATGGAAAGACCTGGTCATTCAGTATATTCAGGTAGTCAGCTGACCTCATTCTTTGGGAACATAATGTTGCTGAATCTGACCAACCCCAGATCATAACTCTAAACCCCCACAGGCTGGTAGACACTAGACATGATGAGTGCATCACTTCATCCTCCTCTCTTCTTACCCTGATGCCCCCATCACTTTGGAACAGGGTAAATCTGGACTCATCAGACCACATGACCTTCTTTCATTGCTCCAGAGTCCAATCTTTATGCTACCTAGCAAACTGGAGCCTTTTTTTCTGATTAGCTTCACTGATCAGTGGTTTTCTTAGAGCTACAGCTGTTTAATCCCAATCCTTTCAGTTCTCTTCACATTGTGCATGTGGAAATGTTCTTACTTTCACTATTAAACATAGCTGTGAGTTCTAATGTTGATTTTCTACGATCATCTAAGAGTTTGTTCCGAACACATTTGTTCCTGGAAGATGATGGTTCACTACTATCCTTCAGGTTTTAATAATGCGTTGGACGGTTCTTAATCCGATTTTAGTAGTTTTAGAAATCTCCTTAGTTGTTTTCTTTACTTGATACAGGCCAATAATTTGACCCTTTTGAAACAGATTAACATCCTTTCCATGATCACAGGATATGTCTTCCAACATGGTTGTTTAAGAAATGAGAAGCTCCTCACTGCATCAGCTAGAGTTAAATAAGTTGTTGCAGCTGAAACACATTCATCACTGCAGTAATTATCCAAAGGAATGGGTCTTACCTATTTGCTTCGTTAAATCCAAGTGGTGACTTTTTTTTGGACAGGCAGTGTATTAACAATGTGACTCCACAGAAGCTTTCCAGTTTCTGAATATTAACATCCAGATTACTGGTAGTAAAAAAAGAAAAAAATAGGATTTTAAACACTGTAAATCTGATGCACTTGGTTGTTTTGTTTTTGTTAGACCCAGGAAAGCTTTAAACACAGAAATATTAGATAAGGCGTCATGTCAGTGTTCTAATGACATTTTGAAGGCAGCATTTGTAGCCAAGAATATTAACATGAACGAGAGCAGTGGGGAATGCTGCAACATTAACATTCATATCATTCAATATCTGGCGTCTGACACTGATGAGCTTAAAAAATGTTGTTTTTTTATTGCTTGTCTTGCTTTGAGACAAGAAAATCTCATCAGGGATGAGACAAATGATCACAAATCCTGCTTTTGTGCTTTCACAGAAAACAACTGCCACTCAGCTGCAACTATTTTGTATGAAAATTCACAGTAGCAGAGGGAAATTCTGTCGAAAACTGACGTGACAGAAAAGAAAGAATGCTCACCTGTTTTTTGCTTTAAGGACCCTCGCACTGTTTTTACATGTTTTTGAAGATTTAATTATATTATCCTCTTCACAGTAATTACTGCCTGTTCTGAATGGATGCCAACAGGAATAATGTCTCTAACTGATTTACTCCACATGGTTAAAATGAAGGTGAGATGTGCTGCGGTGTTCTTGATTGAATGTTATGGTGAGAGAAACTGCTTTGTCCATTCCTTCATCTCCCCCACTGTAAATGCGCAGTGTATTGCCTCATTATAATTTACTTGTGAATTTTTATGATTTCTGGAGGTGGATTGTCAATTACACAATCTACAGCATCTCTTTGGCTTCCCGGGGAGAATGAGGGTTTTATTAAACAGCCTGCAGATCTCATCAGCTTTGGTCCATCATACACACCATGTTCATCCCTGTGGGAAATCTGCAGCGCTGTAGAGGCTTTGCTGGAAGAAACCAGGACACGTAAAGGATTCCCACATCATGGAGCGATGGGAAGAAATTGCAGAAATCACACAGAAATGCTCCAGCAAGCTGGTAGATCTAAACCATCAACATCCCTTCTGTCCAGAGGAGGAAAAAATGCCAGTATCAGTACAAGAGTGTAAAAATATTCCCTTAGAATTAAAAGTTCTGCATTTAAAATCCAAGTGAAGTAAGAACAGAAATATTAGTAACAAAATGTGCTTGAAAATGTAAACTGACTGATTTTTCCAAAAAATCATGCATTAGTGTAGAAGTAGTATTCTTCTACAGTTACATAGTTTAGAGCGATGGCCAACATCAAAATGTCACAAAATAAATCAGACTAATCATCTCAAGGCCCCGCTGTAAAAATTTAATTTCCTATTTGAGAGGAACAAAGACAAAACAAGCGTCTGATGCTTTGAATTTTTCTCTCATCTTTCATTTTTAATGAAGAGCTGCATAATTTGAACAATTACGGAATTAAATCATCTGAGAAGTTTATAAGTGGAATGTCTCTTCACTAATAACTCTTTAAGGCGTCACGAGCCAAAAAGATTGGTTTGATCTTCAACCATATACTGTATTAAATAACATTTTCATATGTTTTGTAAATTTTTTATCTGAATGATAAATATTAACTATAGATGTCAGATAAAAGTAATGGCGCAAAAACTGCTTTATTTGTCTGTCAAATGGAGTTATGCAAGTATAAAGTAGCAAAAAATGTAAATACTGAAGCACAAATAACTCAGAAATATGAAGGTACTTAATTACTATCTATCACTGTTACTTGCTGTGAATTCATCCCTGTTACAAGTCCATGTTTAAACATATGTTAGCAATTATTTAACCATGTGCTGCTGAGTGATACTGCAAACATGACATCAAGCTTGGCCTGTTAAATCGATGAGTCCACATTAGCAAATGGTACTTAGGGGTAAATATCAATATTTTATTTGACAGTGAAAAACTCAAACCACGTGCACTATATATATAACGTAAATAATGTTGCATGAATTAATTCCAAATCATTAAGCTTCAGTGAGTGAAAAAGTGGCATGAATGCACTCTTGAATTAATGCCACCATCTCTCAACAGATCTCGTAACCATAGTGCAGGTTCTGCTTCACCCTGAAGTCTTTCTCTTACTTTGTTGTTTACACAGTGGATTAAAAAAAAGATACTAGCAACAGAAACATTAGTCTTTATGATGGCGATGCATTTTCATAAGAAACATTAGGCTAGATACAACTGTCTAACTGTATCACAATTGATTTGTGCAGAAGCCAACAATAACAAGCCTTCAGATAGCTGTTCCTTATCTTGTTGTAGTGCTGCTATCGGCTCAATCACAGACTCAATCCTCAGTCACAAAGGTAGCAGAATAAAAATGTTGTGTTGCTTTTCGTGGCTTTTCATCATTTAAGAACAGTGATGCTGCCACAACAGCAGCTACTCTGAAAATGGAGAATTCACCTGGTCTCACTGCGATGGTGTATTTTACAATATATGAACAACTGCAAGATAATATGTTTATCTAACGCGGCAACTCAAATGCGGTAGCCAGTATTTTTGCTTGTAACAGCATTTAAAGGAGAGACCACTTGTGTCCATCTTCCATGAATAAAACAAAAGCACCTTGGGCTAAGAAGCGGCCCAACATTTTTTAAATGTCACCCCTCCACTGACACTAATCGCTGATATCAGGCTGCAGAAAGATAGAAACCCTTTTCTGAATCTAGCAGTCCAGCACAAAACACCATATACTACATTTGTAAAACATATTTACTGTTAAAACTGTGTCAGAGAAGTGCTGTTTTAGTTTTATTAGGATTTTTATGGCAATCCTTAAAGGCCTCATTGGGTGAGGTGTCGTTTTATTGTACTGTATTGTAAAATATATGGCTATTGTTATGCCATATGTGTAAATAAGACTCATATTCATACTGTATTAACAACTCTCTGTAAGAAAATTGACTGACTTGCTGAAACATTTAAAGTAAAAGAATGAATATTGACCTCCAATTAAAGTGGAAAAGAAAAAACTAGTTAGTTACTAAGGTCTGACTGAGCTGGCATGCAGGTTTATGTTTTCTGCTAAAAAGTTCCCCTCTGTAACATACTGAACACTGAAATGTAATTTTCCTCGTAATGGCAGGCTTTTCCTAATAAAAATGTGTTTGATGTTGAATGACCCAAAACATCCGACGACCTTATTAAATGTCACTGCTAATGTGTTCAGGTTTATCGACATGATGTACTATATGTTGAAAGAAATGTAACAGATAGCCCACGATACGAGGGAGAAATAAAAGAAGCAGGAGGCATAACAATTGATTTGTGATGTTGCAGAACTCTGAATGTGCGTGCCTCTGTACGGCACACAAACTGAGGCTTTTGAACTCTGCAGTTGTCATTCTGGACTAGTCACTTTGCAGAAATGTGAAGAAAAGCCTGAAGCACTGTAAGCAGCTTCGCTCACTGTATAAAATAACTTTATTGCCTGTAATACATCTGTGGGCCTGCAAGTGTCTTGTAATGTGCAAGACATTCAACGCAAGTTCCTGTCTGTTACTTTAGTTTTGAGGACAGGTAATGGGACAAAAAGTGATCATTTGCTCAACACTGCCTCCAGCAGGAACAATTACCCTCATGTTTCTGCATTATTGTACCTGTGTGTGCTATAAACACTGTAGTTGTTTTTCACTGGTTGAATTAGCTTTAAAGGATCAGTTCAACTCATATAATGACGTTTTCCACCTATTAAGAAGCAACTGCAGCCCCTGCATTGTAAGTGACATGTTATTAATGAATCAAAATTACTGGATTTCATTTGGGAGGGTTATATTTTAAAGCTTATAGTCCACAGGATCATTGCAATAGAGCTAGTTTCTTTATTTTATATACATAACCCATCTGTATGTTTTGTTAAGTAAAATCTATCTAAAGACATTAGACATGTCAAACACATATAGCCTACAAATTGGAAACGATACTGTAATTCTGCCTGTAATCATGCTGAATGTGATTATAATAATAACAGGAAGTGTTGTTTAATGGGATCAACCAAGTTTGTAAATGTGAGGCAGTGTTAGACATTTGTCAGATATTTGATATTTTCACAATAAGTAAAAGTAATAACACACTTTTTTTGTTCCGTTCTTAACTGTCAACTGTTAAAAAAAATGTCAAAGAGATACAAGTTTATGGTAAGGTAGATTCTTGCGTCATTGATAAGTGCTCGATTAGCTCTGCCTTAATGGATAAATAACGGAAGGTTCTGGACTGAGATGTTTTGGTTTTTTTTTGACTAGAAATTATAGCTAATTCCTGGTTGAAGGCACCGGCAGTATCCAGCCAGTAATCACCGTCTACGGCTAAATAAATCTTAAAAATTTGCAGCCAAAGCGTGGTCAGCCAGGACTGAGAGCCGCCAGTAAATCAAAGGCAGTTTCACCTGTTGATAGAAATGTTAGCAACATCCCTAGCAGGATGCCACATCCAGCTGGGGTTCCCAAAAACAGCACAAAGGAAGGAATAAACTGCAGTCTGCACCCTCTGACAGTCCATAACTGCAACCACTGCTGTAGCTTTTCCAACAAGGACTTATTCATGGTGAAACTAAGGACTTTTCAAGGAGGAAAACAAGGCAGAGTAACCTCAGAAGGTGAGGCCATTGTCTCCATGCTTGCTGCTGCTGTTGTTTGTTGCTTGTTGTTCAGTAACTGAAATGCTTAATTGGAGCGTTGGTTCCGCTGGATTTGCATGAATTGGGGGTGTCACATAGATGATGTTAATAAGAAATGTCCTTGAAGCATCTGAGGGTGTTGTCACCTGCTGTTGTTGTTGCATGAAGCTGGTGTGAGATTATTTCTGTTGTCAGCTTGTGGAATGAGTGTTTCTCTACAGTGTTTTATTGTGTGTGTGTGTGTGTGCGTGCGTGCGTCTGGAGCTACTTTGTGTGGCGATGTGTGTACCGCATCATTGGCATTATTGAAGTTGATAGGTTTTTACTCTGGACATTCAGTTTGATCCAGTGCTTAATCAAACGTCCCTCTGAGGCATCCTTTTGACATTTGCCAAGTTAGTAAAAGTGATATTTGTTTGTGACACATTCTTTGTAATACAAAATTTCACCTTTTTTGTTTTTCATATTATACATGATATTTCAGCTGGCACAATATACTGTCTTTGAATATTGATATCTGAATCAAATATCAAATAGCAAACACTGGTTAGGGCTGCACAGGGGCTTGATAGTTAGCACCGTTGCCTTGCAGCTAGAAGATTCCTGGTTTGCGTCTGCGATCTTTCTGCATTCTGCAGTTTGCATGTTCTCACTGTGCATGGGTTTTCTCCAAGTACTCCGACTTCCTCCCACAGTCCAAAAAACATCCATCCATCCATTATCTATACACCGCTTAATCCTCATTAAGGTCACGGGGTGCTGGAGTCTATCCCAGCTGAATTAGGGTGAAGGTAGGGGACATCCTGGACAGGTCACCAGTCTATTACAGTGCTACATATAGAGACAAACAATCACACTCACTTCTGCGAACAATTCAGTTACCAATTATCATCAGCATGTCTTTGGACTGTACCCAGAAAAAACTCATGCATGCACAGTCTGGGGAACTGGGGATCTTCTAGATGCAAGATGAAAGTGCTAGCCACCAAGCCACTGTGCAGCAGAGTTCAAACACATGCAGAGGTTAATTGGTGATTCTAAATTGTCCTTAGGTGTGAATATGAGTGTGATTGTTTGACTCTCTGTGTAGCCCTGTATAGACTGGTGACCTGTCCAGGGTGTCCCCTGTCTTCACCCTAAGTCAGCTGGGATAGACTCCAGCCCCCCCGCAACACCAGTGAGGATTAAGCAGTGCATAGATAATGAATGAATGGATGGAAAAACTGCCTAATGAAAATATGTATTTTCAAAAGTCTCATTTCTTATCATTTTGGTGCTGATGGTTTAGGTGCCAGAACTTCTTTTGCTGGAAATAACCCTAGAGTGTATTACTTTTTTGTCGCTGTAATACACAACTGCAGCTTTTTTTAATGTTTAGACAGTTCTTTCACAGCGCAAGAGCTTTTATTAGGTGAGACTTTCACCCTTGAAGGTATCTTTTCTGGCTTAAGAACAGCTCCCATCAGGCAACCTTGCTCATTTCTGTGTCATTTCTGTGTGATTGCCACACAGTTGCATCAGTCTTTCCTATGGCTGTTTGTTTGCTGATGGCTTATTTGAGTGTTGCACCTTAGTCCAATTTAATTTCCTATTTGTGAATGTCAGCAATTCATTTCAAGGACTGCTTCGTAAATTCAAAAGTAACGACTTAAACTCCAACCACTCAATGAAAAAAGAAGCGCTTATTTCCCTTTATCCCTACAGATGCATTAGAAGATTAGGTGAACGACATTAGCGAACGTTTTTTTTCTTTTTGAGAAAAAATACAAATAAAAAAACTTCTCTTGGTTGTGTGTCTTGTAAAACGATTTTATCTGTTTTATAGTAGTAATTTGAATACATCTTTTGTTAGATTTTCTGTTACTAATTAGAAGTAGTCGTTGCTGGGAGGTTTAGTGCTTTGAGGGCCTCTGCTTACTTTATTGCCCAGTGTTTCTTCTGTCTTTGTGTGTCGTAAAAACCCAAAATGTCAAAACTAACATTTACTGAAAACTGTGTCGAAAGCTTATCGGTCTATTTGGTACATGCACACGTTCTGATGTTTTGTCCATTTGTCATTTATATCGGAGCGGGACAGGCTGTAAACATCTCTGTATTATTATGCAATAATGGCACAATTATCGGTGTTGGATCACACATCTCTAAAGTTCTAAAAACAACAAACAAACAAAAAAAAATCACAAAGGCAAGACTGATTACAGAGCTGCTGGATCAGGCATAGAAGTGCATCTGATAAACGGATTACTTTGTGTTTATCTATTATTATTATCTGCAAAGCTAAAATTTGATCAGACAAGCAAACACAATAAAATAGTAGCTTGTCTGGGCCTCACTATTTTAAAACCAGTCAAGAAGGGAGTTGTCCAGCAAGTCAGCTCAGTTCTTTTTCCAACTGTCTTTTCTCCCACAAATTGACAAGATAATAGTGGAGGTGCACAAACTAGAAGTGACGGCCTTATTTCGGCTAGTGTCTTCTCTTTCAATCTTCAGTCATCTTTGCAAAGGGAACTTGAATAGCAGCTACTGGAGTTTATTGGCTCAGATACCAAAGTGATCTTTCTGCCTTTTCTTTTGAGTCTTTGTTTTTATGGTGCATTACAGCCTTCTGTTAGACTGTAAGAGAAGTTCTCAGTCAGTAACTGTACTCTCAGTGCTGTGTTTTTTATACACATCTGTACAATTTGATGCAGTGTAGCAACCATGACATAACCTATCCGTATCTATACAGGTTAATTGTTAGCACAAACTTCCACTTAGCCTCTCAGAGGAACTGACGTGATTTGCATGGTCAAAGGAAGAATTAGATATTTTTTGTGTTTTACAGATGTTTATTTCAATCACAGTTCTACTTATTTATTCTTAATGAGTGCAATACTTCAAGGGGCAGTTGCATAAAGGCTGCATCGATTTCCTATACTTTTAATACTGTACTGCATTTCCTTGGCTATACTTAATATATTTATGCTATATAACTTTTACAGTGCGGTATTTTTACTTCAGTTCAGGATCTGAGTACTTCCTCCATCACAACTCATCTTTGTCTCTCAAGGTCAACCTTCACCTTTACCATTATGTTTTGTTTTTTACAAGTGAGGTATGTGCAGCCACAGCCTGACCACACATCCTCTTGAAGGAAGGTGGTGACATAGATGGGTTGGTTTATTTGACATGACATGACCTAGCCAAGATTCACCAGCAGAAAAAACTACGCATGTAAACCAACGACACAAATAGACATATAAACAAAACATAGAACAAAAGTAAACGGGTCAACAAGTAAGAAGTATGGAAGCATATACATGTGAGTGAAAAAAATGTGCATGAAGTGTAATAAGTATATGTATGCGTGTAAGTAAGGTCTGAAGTGATCAGCAGAAGCAACAGTCAACTACAATCTGATGGAGTTTTAGCTTGAAGGTGGTGAGTGGAGTCAAAGTTGCAAGTTTGCGGGTGTTTTGTAAGGTGTTGCAGTTGTTAGCTGCTGCAAAGTGAAAGGAGTTAAGGCCAAAAACAGAAGAAATATTGGGGACGATGAGCTTGATGTATTCACTAGACCTAATGCAATATGAATTATGGGCGAGGTGAAGAAGAGAGGACAGGTAGGGACAGGTATTGATGTAAGGTGAGGTTCAAGGGGTATGAGTGAGAAGCACCAGCATGTTGCTGCAGTCACAGAAACATGTTGCTGTAAGTTATGAGTGTGTTGTGTTTGCTGTCACAGAAGAGAAATGAAGAGTCTCCGTTCATGTGTTACTGCTACGGCGTCCTGCATTCTTCACAGCAGAGATGTGTGAAATGCTGCTTACCGCTGATAAATGTTAGCAGAAGAAACACAGAGCTAGATAAAGTAACTGTAACCATAGCGACGGTGGTTTCTTGTCTGCTTTCTTGAATACTTCTGAGGTTTACCTAAGCTACTTTGCTGTAAAGATAGCGGAGTCCAACTCTATCATTGTGTAGCGACATTTGCTTAGTTGAAGGGATTGTTACAAGACTATTATACAGTTTGTGCTGCTTTGATTTAGAAACGAGTACTTTCATATCCTAAAGGTCAAAGACCAGCTTTACTGCAACAGTTCAATGCCCTATAATGACAAGCTTCTGTACGTTGTTTCACACCATAACTTAGGAACAGAAAGGGAGGTTGTGACCATATTTCACATTCAGCAGGATACTGAGATTTTTTTTTTTTTTTGGGGGGGGGGGGGGGGGGGGGCCGTAGTGATCTGGATGATTATATTGATTCATTGACCAACGACCAACGATAAAATGGCATTGACCACAGATCCAATAATCGGTCCATGTCATGCCCTGCCATTTTAAGTGCACCTATATTTTGGAATTCCCATTTTCTCAGTTCTGCAGTCAGTTTCTCTGCAGTGCTAACATTAGCTAGCTAGTGGTGCTATACTATGCACTAAGAACATGTATATTTTTTTAGATTTGCTTTGTTCTGGAATTTCCTTTTTTGATGTGAATTCGACAAGCATGTGGGACAATGCAGTGTTTCTTCTGTACACGCACAGCCAGAGAGAGACAAGAAGATGAATAGCTACCCTATAATTCTGAAGATTATACAGTGCTGCATTTGCACTCAGAAATATAAGAGGTGAGACTGTTAGTTGTTAGTAAGTTGGTTCTAAATATGTTTAAAGCAGTAAATATGCTCATAGTATATATAGTATAGTATAGTATAGTATATATATATAGTGAAAGGTCATAAAAGAAATGCTTCTTACCTGAGAAAACAAATTCCACCTAAACATTAAAATTGTGGAACTTTTGTGGTGAACAACATGTATATTTATTTATATTTTTTTAAATTAGTAAAACTAGGATTAACTGGCTTTTTGTGAGCTGATAATATAAATTTAATTGATTGTGTTACATATACATATATCATCTCATACCGATCACAAGCTTCTGAATCGAATGGAAATCTTACCATGGCAGAATTACTGATATCTGTAAATATTGTGTCCGTGTTGAAAGAATTGTGATTATATTGTATTGTGAATAAACCTCAGTGAGGATTTTTGTGCCATTTGATTCATTGTAGAATTTTTAACTTCTTTACTGCAACTGCTGTCATGACAAGGACTTTGCGTTCTGTAAGAATCAGCTTTATTAGCCAAGCATTTGAGCACATAAACACAAATTTAGCACTGCTTTTGCTTCTCTGAATGAATTCCAACACTTTCAAAATACAGGTTGCATAAGTCTGTACAGACATGAATGCAAACTGCAACAGAAGTGTACAGCCGTGAGCTGCAGTTATTCTAGCTTATTAGGCTTTGACCTTAATAAAAGAATTAAAGGTGGTGTTGCACTGTACTAAATTACAACAAAACACCTCTGACTATAAAATGGTTGGTACAACACCACAACTAATGACCTCAATGCTAAATTGAGCGAATGTGTAAAAAAATAACCATTACTGGCATTATAAATGCAGCCTCTGTGACGGATCAGTTTGTTTGGGCTTGTGTAAAACTCATCCATCAAGAAGTAACCACAGCACAGGGGAGAGAGCACACAATAGTAAAACAATACCTTATTTAATGCTTTATCCTAAATCACCCCTGTTATGTTGGATTTAAGTTTCCTTAACTCTGCAGGCCTTTGCTGGTCGAAAATAGTTTTCTGACAGATCTAGTCTTTTTCACTGATCGACTTAATCCACTTTCCACACTTTCTGACCGTTTACTTTCAGTGTCTGTTTTTGGCAATTGATTGTGTTTGCAGGTGTATTTTGTGTGTATATTGTGAGAAAGATGTGTCGTATATAATAGAGAGACAGGATTCTTACCCGCTGAGCAGTGGAGATTTTGAGATGCTATACACATCTGTTGCAAAAGAAATGATTTTTTCTGGTGAAACCATTACATCCCTTGTCAATTTAATGACTTCTTGGGGGTTTCACATACAGCATAAAGACTAGTAACACATTTTTTTGTATCTATTGAATATCAAATATTTATTTTGTGTGGAAAAGAGGAACCAAAAAAGAATAAAAGCCCCCAGCTGCTTTAGTCAGATAAGCACAATGGCAAAGTGTATCAGTGAGTGTTTTTTGACTTTCTGCAGGTACATCAAAATTCTAAAGTGCTGCTGTTGGCTGATAACCCCATTGAAATATTTGTACTATTCGTCTTGAGGATGAAGAGACACAGTCACATTTTATTATTCATTATTTGTTTAAAAACCTAAGAAACTGCAGATAATTCTTTCTTTCATGCATATAATTGCAAAAACAAAGAGACAGCACTACATACTTCTCCTCAGAACTGTGTGAACTATTTTTGAGACAGGTTTTCCAAAATCTAAACAAATACCTACCATGCCTGCAAATATCTGTGCTCTGTGGGGGAGGAAAGAAAAAAAGCCTGACCTTGAAATAGCAGTTGTTTGACACTGAGCATTCTTGATAATAGTAATTATTGATAATGGATGCTTTACGAATCGAGATTAGAGTAGAGAAGGGCTATTAAAGTTGATCTTGAAAACTGACCGCTCTGAAGATTACAACAGGTTCCAACAGACTGTGCAGCTGTAGCAGTGAAATAAAGATTTAGTAAACTTTACCTTGCCTATTGAGGACTCACAAGGGCTGTGATGGTGCAAACATAGACACAATTTCTAAGTGTTGTTAAAACTTCACAAAGAACTACTCACTTTTGCTTAGAGATGGAAAATCTTTGGGACTTTCTGAACATTTAATATTTGTGCCTGCAAACGTTACTGTACACACCTTTTACAAACCACACAAAAGCAATGAAATTAATGTTATTAATAAAATTAAAGTAGTAAAATACTTTATGCAAATGAGCTGCAGGCAGCACCAGCCAGCATGCAATGTGGTGCGTTTCACATAGACAATGAATGGGATGCGAGATATTGACGTATCCTGTGGACACGTACTTTAAAACCAGCACTTTGTCACTTCTAACTTTATATTTGAATAGCACAGCTGTTGTTTTTACCCCACATCTATGGTCGATTTCAGGAAACATTAGAAGCAAACAGATGTAAACGCTGGCTGAGTTTAGGGTGTGCTGAAGCACAACTGGCAACAAAACACACTCAGTTCAGTTTTTACTTTCAAATTGGTCCTAAAGTTCACATCATCTCTAAATGTGCCTCAGCATTACAGTTTCCACAGAGTTGTGACCTGTGGCCAGACGATCAAAGCTGATGTAGCATTAGCCACATTAGCCGTGCAATGTGCTAACAGTAAGACTTTTTTTTTTTTTTTTTTATTTTGGTGACATTGCCATCAAAAATAAAACTAATCTACTGGATCTTCAGTTCCTCAGATGCATGATGACTCTTGTGTTTGCTCTTGCAGCCAACAGCAGAGCATTTATTGAGCTTTGTAATCAATTTTTTTTTTTTTTTTTTTAGAGTTAGCAGAAGCTGTTCCAGAAAGCATATAAACCTGGCAGTCTGTGAAGCAGCAGCTCTTTTGAAATGGCTTACATTGCAAGCAGTGGACAGTGAGGGGGCAGGATTATGCAAAGTTTGAGCAACATGACTACTGGTTTCTCACCTGCTTACACAGCAGCTCAGTAAAATTCTTACTGGCTTGTAAAGCTGGGAGGCTACCTACTTGTGGGGGGCTTGAGGACTGGCAGAATTAAACGACTTCGCATCCTAACAGCTTTTACTTTACACATCCGGGTTTATAACAACCGCAAAACACAATAAAAATAGATTTTTGCCATATGGGACCTTTTAAAAGAACTTTCAGATAGTGCATAGGTTCAAGTCTTGTGTTTTGGTCGTACCTGGATCACATCTTTAAAAATGAATAAGCTCGACCATTTTCTGCCCTCTCAGAATGTGCAGCCCACATGTCTCACCTGACTCCTGGGCTGGTTGTGAATCAGTTTCTGTCTCTTTTCCGCTTCCATCTTTTTCTTTCAATATTTAATTATTTGTATCTTTTTCACTTTCTGTTTCTGTCTCCACTGCAGCATCCTGCTGTTCTTCCCCTCTCCTTTCTCCTCTCGCCTAGACATCCCTTCATTGAATCGTAGGAATTTTAAAAAGTCTCACTTCAAAAAATTCTACAATGCATTAAGTGGCCCTCAAACTTGCCTGGTGTTAATTATAGAAGTTGTGGAATAACACCTTTTTGTCATGGGAATGCTATGAGCAGTGGAGTAACTTTTAAGCTAATTTAAACTGGAAATTAACAGGACACAATGGTGCTGACATGAGAATGTAGTGTTCCGGTAGAAGACAAACCATCCAGGATTTGTCAAAGAAACTGAGAACGAGAGCCTAGTTTTAGTGCATTTAGAGATATAAAGTGTGTCTAACAATGCTGAAGAGGGGTGTTCATATACAATATTTGAGAAGTATTCAAACACAGTATTTCAGAAATTGGTAAAGGGAGTTTAGCCCTCAGACATTAAAAGTTTTTGATAACTGAATAAATATAGTAAATGTGCAATGACTAATTAACTAATGGCTTGAATTTATGACTATTGCTTGAATAGGACAGTCTGTTTTTATGGTGTGCCCTTATTAACTACTTAAATATCAGTAAGTTTCTCTGTAATCACATCAGTCCCCCCTTATTGCTATTGCCTGTATCAAGTGGGTTTTAAATAGCGTAACAGTTGTCAAGTGTTCCACTGAACAGTAAAATTATACCTTTTTACTCTCAAGTTAAGAAAGAATCACGAAGACACTCTCGGCTTTTATTCCTCAACCAGATGGTTGATTTATGCAAGAAATATTGCAAAACAAAATGTCACCGTATAGTGTAGCCACTGGCTCTACCCATTAATTTTGTTTATTAATTTTGTTCCTTCTTATCTACCATTTTACTTTATATATCTAATTTGCATGCAAGCGGTAGAGGTAACAAAACAAAAAGTGGAGAAAAAACAAAAGAAAGAGGAGAGCTCACCTGCAGTGTGCACTCCTGTTTTATTTATGAAGGCTCTGCCAGACACGATGGAGACAAATTACCTTTTAACAATGTGAAATAGAATTTTGTTTACAAGGCTACGCTTCTCCTTGCTTTTTCAAATGAGATTTTTCACAGCCTCCTCATTTGTATCTCAGCATTATCGTCTCAATCTTTCAAAACCAATCAGTCTCAAGAAAATAACAGGAAAAAAAAGAGAGGGATGAAACACTGCTGTTCATAAAACAAGCCATTAGGTGTATTTATGAATTCACACCACATCAGCCACAGACGCCTCAACCCCCCTCCTCCGTTCCCCTCCAGACTACCCCTCAGTTAAGTCATTTCAGTGACATACCCTCCACATTTTTATTTAAAGCCCAGTACAGTCTATAGTGCGGTAGAGTGCCCTGTTTGAAAGGCTGCACTTGGGGAAACTTTTACACAATCTGAGCACAGACAGGAGGCAATAAGAGGACAGACTGGAAACACACTCAACTAAAACACAAGCGTATCAGCGCATCACAGAGCCGCTGTGAACAACCACTTCTAAGCCTGGAATCCGTTTCATAGATTATCAGCATTTGATACTAAGGTTAACCAAGCAAAACATATGGTCTTTGTTTGTAAAGTACAGCAAGGGATTTTGGCAGACAAAATCAACATCTGTTAAATCCTCTGTTTTTAGCCCACATTGTGAATGGGTGATTGTTTTTTATTATTATTATTGGTTTGTTTGCATTGTTGTTTTGTGTGCCCTTCATTTACCAACCAATAATTTCTGTTATTTTGTTTAGCTGTTTTATTTAGTTGAATTTGCCAGTTTAAAAAAAAAAAAAAAGCTTTAATTGAGTTGAGAAGCAATTTTACAGAAAGAGAGATCAGTGAATGTTTATTATATTAGGCTTTATATTTTATAATGTTGAATGTGAATGAAAATATACTGTATATTGCAATAACAAATCTACCTGAGTACTTGTAAGCTACCTAGAGGTCAACATGATGTAACAGACATGTCAAACTAACCACATACAAATAGTGTTAATCGTGACTGAAGTAAATTGGTCTTGTTGTAGTATTTTGACCATGCAATAAACAAAAACAAAACAAGGGAATTAAAAATGAAACGGCATCAAGATGCATTGAAAATCTTTATCACTATAAAAACACAAGTTGGTATTTCATTATGACAAAAAACATAATTTGGTTTTTCATTATGGCAAGAAAGTGAGTGTTTGATTTTAATGAGAAGCCCAAAGAGAGGACATTCAAGGCTGTAACAGAGAGGCTGACAGTGACGAATTGATTCAAAATTAAAAATGACAAATTGATTCGTCATTGTCAATTTACATGAATCAGTTTACACAAATTGATTTAAGCTTTATTTCATGCTTGGGATGAGGCACTGCAAATTCTTGTTGTTATTGATTGCAGCAGACATCTTAAAAATGCATACAGAATATTTTTGTCTTTAGAACGCATAAAGGAAGGACTTCTGAGATGTCTGACCTTTGCTGAAGCTGCCCTGTTTCGGATTGACCATAAAAAAGGACATTATTGGCCACTCAAATGCAAGTCCTTGTCCTGGATCAAAGTGGACGGTTTGGGTTTTACATTATATGGATTATACGGCTTTAATTCTGGACAAGGATTGTCTGTGTTCAGAGGCAACTCAGCTGCTACAGAACAATGAAAATGTTGGCTAAAGTAACTACAGAGCATGTCTGAACAATGACATGGCTGAGACACATATGCTTTATTTTACATGGCACAAACATCCAAGGCAATAAGCATTAGAGGAAGCAACTGTGTGTGTGTGTTGAGCGTTGTAGTGTAATACAGTTTCCTCACTTGACGCTGCAACAAGTCCACTAAATACAGATTGGAGTGGGCAGTATGTGTTCTTACAACCAGGAGCAGAAGAAACTATTACAAAAAAAACCTCTCAAAGTGTTGTTCCAGGACTATGAAACATCTGCTACAAGACACTGAGGGCCCCAGTATACCTCATGTACATTTACTGAGCTTGAATGGTATCTGGGATGTTGTCACCTACCTTGTGCCACCTAATTTGGGGCCTTCATGGACTCCAGCAGTCTGTGGTCTGAGGACAACTACTTCTTTTTCCCCAGTCAGCAATCTTATAGTGCTGTGATCTTCAGCAACTCTGCTTTTATTTCGTGATTTTTTGTTTGTTTGTTTATTGTCTGTTGTGCTCATTCAGAGACTCATAATCTTCAATATCTGAATATAGAATGCCAAATGCTGTTATATGAAATGCTGTGTAGCTTTTTGGCTCTTCCACTGTCTCTTAACAGAAAGAAGGAACTGCGACACTGCTGGCCAAAAATAGATTTTTTCATCCTCACAGCAGCCTTGTCAAAAAAGGCAGACATATATACAGCATAGCTATCTCCAGACCAACCCCTCTCATTGCTGGGATCTTTGTAGGTGGTGGAATGAGTGCTGTTAAAATTTTACAACCCCCAGAGATGTGCAGCGGTATTGTACATTTTGTATCATCTAACAGAAAAGCTTCTCGATGATGGGTGTCCAGTAAAAAAAAAAAAAAAAAAAACATGAATTCCACTGCCTTCTCTGTATCTGTCAGCAAAGAGGAGATAACATGTGGTTTCTTCACCAACACGCGCTAATGTGCTCACTATAGTGCTGCCAAACCTGCTGTGCTGGATAGAACATCAAGATGGAAGAGGTAGCCGTAAACAGGACCCCCCCGCCTTCTCCCCCCTCGAGCAATGGAATAGTGCTGATGGACAAAATGAAAACCTGAAAACATGGCTTTCTTTTTAGCCCTTTTTTGAGTCAGCAGGGACAGGAGGTGACGGAGGTAAATTGGGATCATCAAACGAAACACAGAATGTAGCACTTTGCTTTCTTACCCAAGTACCCAAGGCTGAGTGATTGACATGTTGTTGACCAAATGATCACTTTTACATTCTCTCTCCACTGCCTTTTCCCCTCTCACCATCCTGAGTGAATTCTCATCAGCTCAAAAATGTAGAATTTGTTGCAGCTATTTGTCTCTAAATGCTAAGGCGCGCTACAATATCAGTAGGATTTGGCTTTGATTGGGGGGCTGATATTTATAGGCACCATCTGGAGCAGTGACATTCGCGGATTTGTTTTTCTTAAACAGTGCCAGCAGACATGGCTACTCATTAAGCTAATAGAGTGTAACATTCTAAACTTTAGTTGCTTTGTGGCATTTCCGTCTCTTTTTTCTTTTCAAAACGGTAAGTAGAGTATGACAGAAGACAGTCGAAGAAATGGAAAGAGTCACAGCTGTGCAGTTCAGGCTGTCAGTTTTAGTCACAGCTATCTTGAGGTGAAATGTAGATCTCCATAGATATTTAATTACCGTTCTGGGTGAAGTCTGTGCTCTGACATTATATTATTGCCCCTTTCTGCCTGTTAGTTGTAGTGGTTTGTGGTAAAACTACTGTCAAAACAGATAAAATCAGGAACAACCTGGAAAATTTAAGATGCTGTTGCCTTCTACTATAACAGAGTGACAAGGAATCGGGATGTGGTTGTGAGTTCACCACTGTCAGGTTTTCTGAGATGGAGCTTCCGTATTTAACGAAGCAGTGAGAAGAGCTGCAAACATTTAGAATTTCCTCCTATGAGATGCGATGACTTTGAAGAGATTTTCTGCAAGGGACACATTATCTTTGCAAATCACAAATGCATGTCGTCGTACGGAACAGAATGTCCAAGTCCCTGTTTGCCCTTTGTACAACACTCCTGTTCGATATCTATGTAGTTAAACCTACATCTACTCTGGGGCTTCCCATTAAAAGGGCTGCAACTGAGGATCATTTTCATCGTCAGTGACTCTGCAAATTATTTTCTTGATTAAAAGAAATAGCTTCACATTTTTATGGTTGATTTTTTTATTAGTCTCTCAGAATGAAGGCATGATAGACTCCTTCTGTATAAAAAATATGGATTACTTTACTGTATAATAATAATTGCAATTGAAATGAAAATTCAACAAAGACAAAGAGGTTAAGTGTGAACCTGTTACTTTGCAGATGTATCTTTATTTGTAGTGCTTTCTAAAGAGTAGTGTTGGTGCTTGAACATCAAGATGTGAAAAAAAGGAGTTAATTAGCTAATGAGCTGTTAAAGACAAATAGAAAAAGAGGAGAAAATCTAATTAAAGATTGTTCTATAGGGATTTTTTGATCCTGATGCTATAATGTATGATAAAATGCTTAAAAATATGTCTGTTAGTTTCTGTATATAAGGTACCCATTTTGACGGAAACAATGGTACTAACAATGTTATCGACAGAGGTTTGTGCTTTCAGTTTGATATCGGAGGACACATTACGTCAAAACATGGGAGTGCTACTTCCAGCTCTTACAGACCTGCTGAATTTTATTGGACAGAATGATTCAATTTTTTGCAAGGAATAATTTTGGTTGGTTTTTTGACAGTTACTTTTACAGTCCCCACATTGCGTTACATTTCTTTTGCTATGACTGTACATGGGAAAAGGTTAGTTTAGGCCAGTGTGCGTCACATGGCCCTGTGTTAGTGAGCCTCATGCTGCTGTTCCTGAGGGAAAGTAGCACAGTCTGCCACAATGTGATGAATTCACAATGCATGCGTCATTATCACAGACAAAGACAAGCAGCAAATCCTCAAGTGTGATAAGTTGCAGCCAGACGGTTTTTGGTTTTTTTGGCATCTGTGATAAAAAAAAAGGACTCAGACAATTGCTTGATTATCAAAATAGTTGATAACTAATCCTTTCAATTGAAGTATTATGATGTAAATTATTTGGGACAAACTAAAATGTGATAAACACATTGGTAGTGTGGTTAGTTTTAAAATGTTCTCTTATTAACTTGGTAATAAAGAATTAACAATGACCAATTTCACACTATGTACAGAGGGGTCTTGACATAAAAAGGACATAAAAATAAAGCAAAAGAGAACAGTTCCTAACCTTTACAAGGAAAGGAAAGCTGTAAACATCTTCCTCCTATATCACTGTGTGACGACGTATTCGTCTGCTCTGCTTGCCAACAAGTTCTCGCAAGAAATTTGTTTTAACGTTGCAAATGACATAAGTCGGAATGATGGAACAACACTTTCTTAATACATTTATGGGATATGACGACGTAACCATGAAACGCCGTAGGTCGAGGACGTCATAAACTAAGGACTCACTGTATTCAGAAGGGATGTGCGAGATCAGTCGACTGAACGACTAAACATCGCTACCCTCGCTAGTTGGCACCAGAAATACTAGTCAGTTAAACTATTTATTTACATTTTGGTAACGTGTAGCGTTGGGTTGCTGCAGCCCATCTCATCCAGCAAAATGAGACACATTACATTTTGATCCAGGAAATGAAAATAAGGCTGTATGTAAGCTGTGTCTGAATAAATTGGCATACAGCAATGCATAACCAAACTCAGCAGGACTCAGGCATGTGGTTGGTGCTGGAGCTAGCACTGCCGATGGTAGCCACACTCTGCTATTTACGATGCCACTGTTGACCTGCAGATGCTGGGAAGATCTGTAGAATCTGAAAGGATAATGCTACACATTACATCAATAACTGCACAGCATGCTTCCACTCCACTTTTCTCAAGGCAAAGACTACCTTAAAGTAATGGAATATATTGGGATTGAGATCAGAGCACAACCAGTGTTTTCTTTCTTTTTGACTGGTCTATATTTAAATTTCTGTTTAATCAAAGGGAGATTAGTTGTTCGGTACCTCCACAGTGTTCACAGTGTTTTTGTTGTAAAATTGAATAGAACTGTAGGTATCTCATATGTATATCACTGGTTCTGAAGCTCTGTTATTGTATTGACACCTTTATTGACAGAACTCCCCACCCCTAACCTGCTGTCGCTGCTTGACTTTCGTGATTATATGTTTCCATAGGACATAGAATGTTGTATACAAACAACTGCTATCTGCAACTAATGCTTTATTAGTACTCGTTTTACAGCTTGTAATTCTGTCACTGAGTGTAGTTCTGTGGATTAGCAGTGGCGTGTTTGGAAATACAGATGCAGGCCCGAGTCTCTGAATGTTGACAACTGCAGATTATGAATTGGTCCAACTTGGGTTGAATATGTGTTCAGCAGAGCATGTCATGCGTGGGCTTTCTGCATAAAAGTAGTATAAGAAAAGCCTTAAATACTTTAATAATCTTTTGACAGCCCAGAGATTTTTTCCGTGCCGTGATTGGCGTTTTCCGTCGTTGCTATGGAAATGCTCAGTCTACTTTGCTTTTTAAACCAACATTGTCAGAGCAGTTGAAATAATCCCCGAGGGCACACGTAAAATGAATGACTGCCTCTTGTCATGTAATTTCATTTCACTGAAGGACTTTATAGGTTATCTGACATGAAAAGAAAATTAAGCTCAGGTAGCTGCCGCAGCACTGGCAAGAAGGAGTTAATGCCAGCAATAATTTTACACCTCTACTATGCCCACTGTGTACACCTGCTGCACCTGTGTCTACATTGTTTAACAGAAATGTGCACACACAGGACAGAAACCTTTTTTTTAAAAATTGTATTTCAAGCACACATACACAGAGAAATACATGTAGGCACAGGTGTTATTTTGGTCCAGTCTTTCTGTCTCGTCTGCTCTTCGACCTCTGTGCTCCTTTGCCTTCTTGTCTGTACTGCAGTGTAGTCACTCACTGAATGGGAATGGAAACAAGACGCTCCTCCCTCCCTCATTCCCTCCCTCTCTGCCTCTCTACCACCAGAGAGCGCAGTGTTTTTGTTTTGTTATGCCTCGGTCTAAAAGTGGAATATCTCTATTCTTCCCTCTAGTAAGCAACTAACCACGGAGAAAGATTATTATTAATAATAATAATAATAAGAAGAAGAAGAATAAGAATAATTTTATTAAAAAAACTACCAAAGAATACAAATGTGATTTATGCTCTGGATAAATGAGCAGTGTTGATGTTTCTCATCAGAAAAGCATGCACACTCGTCAGTTTTCACATTTTACTGTACATCAAGACTCAGCGAAGCCAATCGACAGTAGAGTTCGAAAATGTCTGGAAATCTCACTTTGCAACTACATTTTCAGAAGTGACTCAGTATATTTAGATTACATGTCTATTGATTAACATTCCCCTCTATTTTGTTCAAACAGATTGCTTGATTTAGAATACCTTACGTCTAAGAGCAGTTTGTAAACTAGTCGAAACTTGGATTGCAAGCCGTGTCATTTCTTTTTGTTAGCTCCCAAAACATCAAAGTAAGTCTGTATCTGCCAGTTCATTACTGTGCATGTTTTCTGTCAAGTCTGGGGTAGCTAAATTTAAATCAGCCAGCACTTTGCCCCTGCCAAGCAGGCTATGTTTTCAGAACTGTTTGTTTGTCAGTCAGCAGGATTATGCAAAAACTACGGGGCCGATTTATATGAATCTTGGTGGAGAGGTGGAGCATGAGCGAAGGAAGAAACCACTGAATGTTGGGGCAGATCACAAGTATTTTTAGAAAAATATCCAGACATTTATGACAGCTCTGACTGAGAGAGACGGCTCCGTTTTGACAATAGATGACAAAAATGCAAAATATGTGTTCCAGTTTGCAAAACAGCAAATGCATGCTCCAAATTGAAGAGACTGCACCTCAAGAACCAGAAGGAAATCTAGTTGCCTCAACAGGATTAGCATAACCTGGATGACTGAGAATCTACACACACATGCAATCACATATTGGTCCATAAAAAGAAAACACTGTGGCAAAAAACTCCACACCAGGACAAGAAGAACTTATTTTTTTGTGTGTATTGAATCACAAGTTAACATCTGCTTTTTGTATCTTCTACGTTACATCAGGTTATAGATTTTCATCCACATCACATCGACTGATTAGCCACCTTGAGCAAACAAGCAAAAAAAACCCCAAACAAATCTAACATTAGCATGCTTCTGCAGTGGTGTCCTCAGAGGTGAAGTCTGCAGTGTGTGTGACTTGGATATGAAATTTGGGTTTGTATTACGGCCTGAGTGATGCTTGATTTTTGGGGCAGATACTGACATCGATTATTCAGAGCACCCTCACATCATCACACCTCCTCCTTCGTGCGTTGAGGTGGGACCATCCGTTCACCTTCTCTGTGTCTCACAAAGACATGCCGACTGGAACTGAAAATCTTACATTTGGGCTCGGCAGATCAAAGTAAACATTCTCACTGGTTCATTACTTGCATTTCTTGTCACAATTAGTTCTGTTCTTTTCTTTCTTCTCCTTCAGTAGTGGTTTCTTCGCTGCAGTGTGTCCATGACGGCCTGATCCACACAGTCTCCTCCCAACAGTTGATATTGTGATGTGTCTGCTCCTTGAACTCTGGAAAGCATTGATGTGGGCTCTAATTGGAGGTGGTGTAAACTGGCAATTTCTGAAGCTGGTATCTCTAATGAACTTATCCTCGGCAGCAGAGGTAACTCAAGGTCTTTATTTCCTGGGGGGTTGCTCATGAGAGCCAGTTTCATCTTAGCGTTTGATGGTTTTAAAGACATCACTTGAGAAAACTTTGAAAGTTTGAACCTTTATGCCTTAAAAGTAGGATGGACTGTCATTTTTTTCCCCTTAGTTGAATGGTTTTTGCCGTAATATGGATTACTACATTATTCAAATAGGGTTGTTTACTATATACCATCACTGCCACGGTATGACACAGATGATGGTCAGTGTTGCCAGCTGCTATCAATGGAAATGAGCTGAAGCCTGTTTGAAACGTCGCTAGATGATATTGTGCACTAGTTAGCATATTCATGACATCATTCCATTGTAATTGCATTCTGCCAAGTGTCAGCCATTGTCAGTCCTTTACATCTGTTTGCCTTGTCTCTGCTCACATATTGTATTTTAATGCAGTCTCAATGGTTCTCATTTTTTTCCCTGTTGTCAGACTATGGAACAAATATGGAATAGTGACTGACATGCAGTCCATTAGGACTATATGTTAAGCAAGAGTCACTTTAATTTCAAAGCTGCTGCCCTGCACTTCTAAAATCTTGATTTTTCAACAATATCATCTGATCAATGTACCCACCGTTCAAAAGTTTGGGGTCACTTAGAAATGTGTTTATTTTTGAAGAAGAAAAAGCAGTTTTTTTCAATGGAGGTAACATTAAATGAATCAGAAATCCAGTCTAGACGTTGTTAATGTGGTAAATGACTATTCTATCTGGAAACAGCTGATTTTTAATGGAATATCTACATAGAGGTACAGAGGAACATTTCCAGCAACCATCACTCCTGTGTTCTAATGCTACATTGTGTTAGCTAATGGTGTTGAAAGGCTGATTGATGATTAGAAAACCCTTCTGCAGTTATGTTAGCACATGAATAAAAGTGTGAGTTTTCATGGAAAACATGAAATTTCCTGGGTGACCCCAAACTTTTGAACAGTAGTGTATGTGTTAAGGATGATGGCTCTGATGGGAATTTGGCTATATTTACATGTAAAATGATTGCTCAGAGAGAAGGTTAGCAGCAGCAAAAAGGTTTGGTCTTACACTGTCTGCTCATGTCTCTGTGAGCTGCTGTGCATTCAACTGAATTTGCAGCTCCCCTCTGCCACTTATTGAGCAGACTAGATGCAGAGAGACGTGTGACTATAGTGAGAAAGCAAGACCTTGCACTCAAAGGGCATGCCTCTATTCAATGGAAAGTAGCTGGGCTTCTCTAAAAGTTGCTAGAAAAAAAGCTGAAAAAGTAAAGAAATTCCACCAATTACCCTCTGCCAAAAGCTGTTCATGAGTATTTCATAACTGTATACGATAAAGCCTTATATCGCTTTCTACAAAAACTCAAATGCTTGAAACAATGAAAGAAAAAAGGAGAGGAAAGATTTGAACTGGTGTGCTGTTGCTCCAGAACAATCCACCTGTCCACATAGCACAGGTGGCAAAAGTAAACCAAGTGCATTGAAGTTAAATGAGACTATTTTGAGTAAGTAATGCAAGTACAATTTTTATGCTGTGACATTTTCTGGTGAGACTGTTAGGATATTGCCAAAAGTGTGCAAAGCTGTCAACAAAGCAAACAGTGACTGCTTTGAGGAATCTAAAACATGAATCAAATGTGTCACCTACATTTCCACCTTTCAGAGCTGCCGGTTGCTTCTCCCTTACCTTCAGAAATCTAGATTACTTGCTTTGCCTGTGTGCTTCTCGGTAAATGGTCATTGTGATCACATATTCCTGATGTTGAACATTCTTCCTCTCTTCAGATTCACTTCATTAAATTCACACCACTAAACCTCTAAACCTCTCTGCTCTTTGGCATTTGAAACCTTAACAGTAAAATTGCATTCAGCACGTTGCTTAATTTATTTTTTTCAAACTAAGTAATATTAAATGTTAGCAATAATATTTTCAATATGTTTTAAAATGATTGCTGATGCAGAAAAAGGCAATTCATAGTTGTTGAGTCAATTTTATGAACACATGGTAAAAAGCCAATTAGAATTATTGGAGCTAAAGCTTTTGAGGGAACGATTCTTTGTGCTAGATGATAGGTGTAAACTTGTACTTTCCAAAACAAACAACCTATTCACCTTTTCCACTCACACGCATGCTTTCACCATTTTGCTATTTTTCCACTGCCTCCACACAGCAATTAAACCTTCCACCATCTCTCATAGTTCCATGTAGCTGATGCATGGTCTAAGCTCCCTTGATCAAAGTCTAATCATTACTTTAATTAGCCCCACAGGTGCAGACTGGTTGTAGATGCGAGCAGATTTATTAAAAATGTAAGCCTTCCACACAAGTTGCACTGGCACACACCCACACGACTGTCATGTTACCGCCTCTTTTAGAAATTAGAGCTCGCATTGAATTCCTTTTCCATGGTGCTTGCTGAGGATTGCAGTCGTGCTGCATTACGTTGACTTCAATGTGAGGCTGAATGTGCCTTTCACTTATCTTCCACTGGTTGATGGGTGCTGTATTGACTGAACTGATTTTCCAAGTCACATGCTTGCCTATATTGATCTATGGTCTATGCTGATGTTGGAGTCTGACATTCAATTTTGGCAAGCATAAAAGGGGATGTAAATTTATGACATGAATCTGAACTTTTATTGGCCTTTGTCTATATTTTCTGAGTACAGCTTATGCAGCTTAGTTAAAACTTGAACCAATCACTTTTTCAAGCACCAAGTGGACTCTAAATCAATAGTCAAACCACAAGTGGGTGACATTCAACCTTGAAGCTTAGTGTAAGTGGAAAGGCTCTCCTCAATAGTATCATAGGCTCTTGGCCTTCAGACTAAAAACTGATCATCTTTATAAGTGGATGCATTAAGGTGGTGAGGAAAGCATGTCATTAATATTTGTAACACCCTTTTTCAGTTGAAACACATTAATCTCATAATAGGACTAAAGTGTTGTTTGATTTTATAGCATTACTCACTTTTATTCATATTCAGGTTAGCTGTATTTCTGGGTGGCTGCACAGTGGCTTGATGGTTAGCGATGGTTTCGCTTTGCAGCTAGAAGATCCTCGGTTTGCATCCCGGCCTTCCCGGGATCTTTCTGCATGGAGTTTGCGTGTTCTCTCTGTGCATGTGTTGGTTTTCTCCAGGTTCTCCTGCTTCCTCCCACAGTTCAAAAACATGCTCAGGATAATTGGTAACCCTGAATTGTCTGTAGGTGTGAATGTGAGTGTGATTGTTTGTCTCTATATGTAGTCCTGTGATAGACTGATGACCTGTCCAGGTGTCCCCTGCCTTCACCCTAATTCAGCTGGGATAGACTCCAGTCCTCCACAACCCTAATGAGAATGAAGTGGTGTATAGATGGGTCAATATATAATTGAGGGACTATTGAAGTCCATGGGATATATCTTGCATACATTTTTATGAAAAGTAAAAAAAAAAAAAAAAAGAAGCTATTTTTTATGTTCATTATGATCATATCTTTACAAATTCCATAGTCATTTTTTATGGAAACAATCACTTATTAATAAAAAATGACTGGATATCACAAACATGTCAACTAAATAACCATTTCATAACAACCACCTTCTAATTAGCTAAACAATAATAAAATTAGCTAATTCAAAAATAGTTTTGATTGTGTTCTTTTTATTAAGTTTAGATAATCATGACACATATTTCTTTTTTGGCAATATATCAAATTTTATATGGAAAATAACAAATTGTACCTTTGTCTGAGAAATTACTTTCAACTAAGTTACTCATTACAAAAACACCTCTCAAGGAAGTGTGTTGATTCCAAACCACATGACCTGCTCCACATAATGTCATTTCCTACTGAACAAAAGACTGGCAAGACTCCAAGGCTTTCTGAGTTATTTAATATAAAGTAGTGTGTGAGTCAAGCGTGGATTTATCGCATGTCAGCAGGTTTACTACAAGATCTTTATAAATAACTTTCAATTTCAATTTCACTAAATTTTATATAATATTTAAAAGAATCTTTCTCTAAAAATACCATGTGGTGTTTGGTTATAGGTGGCCATGTTGATTTTAGGCCTGAAAACAGCAAAAATGTCAACTATGATACCTGTTAACTATGTTACAAAAAGTCTCACAATTATATATTGACCCTGAAAATGGATGGATGTAATTCTGGGGAGGTGCTAGGTTACCCTAACCAACCAGTCTATTCAATTTCACCCTTAGTAGGCATAGAAGCTGCTGTAGTTTGACATTTTGATGGAAAAATCATGCTTTATTTCTGTACAACATCTTCAAAGAACATGCATGGCTCAGCTACAGTAGGATGGGCTCCAACACCCTTTTCCATTCTAGTTCAGGGTTGGTGTTATGACTGAATTTCTATGCTCTGCAACCAAGAAATTCTTAATAAAATCTTTCCTCCACAGTCTTGTTTTTATCACTTCCAGCTGACGTACGTATGACGTTAATTTACTTAATGAGTCTGACCCATTCATGAGATGGCTATCACCCTGCCTCTCACTTTTAACAAAGGTTCCAATCAGCAGTGTAGTTCTGCTCACTGATTCAGTAACAATTACCAGATAAAAGTTAAATTTCTGTTTCACATCTCTGTCGAATATGAACACTTTCACTATCTTCATCACCTTCTCTTATATCTCTGCTCTGAGCCGTTCTGTTTTCCGTGCATCATCTTTTCCACCTACCAGAAGTCTACGGTCTTTACTACTTTGCCAGCACTCCACAAGGAGACTTTCACTTCAAACGGTCATTTAAATCACTTTTATTTCCATTCCTGATAGCAACGCCCTGTCACTAACCACTGGCCGTGTCCAGCCTGTGTCTTAACCTGACTGACTAGACGATGATGAAGGACAGTTGGTAGATGAAGGCCCATGAAGATACACTCCTTTCCTCCTCTTTCTGACACTACAGACATCTGCAAAGTAAAATAAGCTGATGATAAAAGAACATAAACTGTCTCAGTGTTAATATAGATTAATAGAATGAGGTTAATGAGTGGCACAGAGTAGTGGCAAAAGCCCTATACTCTTTCAGCTTGGTAGAATTTCTGTATTTTAGGTTTGATAACAGAAACAGTGCATATTTTCAACTAATTTAACCATTCTCTTCCAAGCAAACGAGAGAGATTTGAATGGAGTATTATTTGAATGCACTGGATACAGATTCATTAAGATACTTTTGAACCCAATTCCTACATTCACTGAAGCTTTTTCAGTTGCACATTTTCAGTTGCTATTTTTCTGGCTCTGGCACAAGGAGATTATGTCTACCATCCAAATTCCACCTACAAAGATCCACCAGTGATTCAGAGTGCTGAAGAAGGTTAGCTGCCCTTTTATCATCCACAATTTATCAGCCTCATCACACACGTATTTTCACTCTCTGTGGGCATCTCCCTTACGTCTGTATATGTATCATTCTGAATATTAAGTGCTAAGCTTTGTATTGCACAGTGATTTTGTAAAGTGTTGCTTTGTATCAATTTAGCCCTCAGAAGGCTGTAAAATTTTGAGACTGTTCTGCCATAAAAAAACAAAAAAACAACAACAAAAAAAAAAAAAACAGCAGCACTGTGATGATGGGAGATGAGAGGAAGTTAGATAATGGAGTTATAGAGTCACAAAAAATACCTCGGGTGGAAGTTGGGGTGGTTGATTGGGTTGACAACGCATTGGACATGAACAATGTTCTGCTGTTCTTTTTTCCCCATTGCAAACCAATATTCAGCTTAAGTTTAACCATGACCCCGCCATGATCTTAATTACTTGTTATTATTGGAACCATAATATTAAAAGATCATTCATGTGATTTTCCATTATATAACAAGTGCAAATGCTAATTGCAATTTTGCCGTACAGCACGAAAAGCATAAAAGGTGAGATCAAGCACAGTTTGTTTGCAATCATTGAATCAGCGGTATGCAGCTGCAGTCACTGCCTTCATAATGTCCTTAATGTATAACACGTCCACTTGAAGCACTCAGCCGTAACTCTCTACAGTTACCACATGGGTTCTTTTCAGTTTAACGTTTCTGTAATTCAGGGGAGTACGACAGCTTTGTAGACAACCTGTGGGACACAATACATTCCCAACTCACTGTTTGCCAGATGCAGATAATTAAAAAACGACAGATGAATCTCAAGGCATCCTTTACGAACTTGTTGAGAAATGTCCATGGGAAATATAAAACGAATGAACTGTATTTCATTACAGATTGCCACAAGAAGTGACACCTCAGGTTTTACAAAATGTTGAGTCATCTTTCGCCCGCAAATGTCAGTCTGACACACCTTTATTCGCTGGTACACACTTGATTTTAGATATTTTCACTTCTGTTTACGTGTTTAAGAAAATCTAATAATGTTAAGTTTGGCCTTCCAGTGCTGCTTAAACATTTTCATCAACATTCAATCATGCTGCGTCACCTGAATAAATGGACCTAAGTCACGTCAAAGGATAACATGCAGGTTCAACTCACCGAAGAATGCAAAGTTGGATAAACTTCCTCAGCTCTGTACAACAGTTTTTTATCCTTGGTGAATGTAAAATGAAATGAGATTCTTGATGACACCTGTCCAGAATGAAAAAAGAAAGATGAATCAGCCCTGGGACATGCAGCTATTTAAATTTCTTTAGAGACTCGGGGACCTACACAGGTTTCACTCAGGCTGTGCTGTAACAATGCAAACTACCTCAGGAATAATGTTCCTACTACAATAAACAATCAAGTTGTCATTTTCCTTTGAGCTTCAGGCTGATTACACAGACACAGAAATGCAACAAGCATAAATGAATGACAGAAGAAAGTTTTTAGCACCCACCTCCCATTTGTTTATGAGAAGGACCATTGCTTCAGCTGGTCTATTTCTGCTTTTAGAATTACCTAAATGTTGAATCAAGAATTAAAATAGCTGTAAATTATTATTCAATAGTTAAATAATTAATCAGTATTCTTTTTTCAGCTCCGAATTGGCTACGTGGAGAAAAACATTACTAGATGAGGTGAAATAACTTGTGCTTGTTCTGTAAACTTCTTGCATCTTTACATTGCATGTTCCAGTATGTAACTACTGTATGTTACTATGGTTGTTCACCATTGCAATGCATTCTGTTCCTTCTTAAAGCTGATGCTTCTGGCTGTTATCTCTCCTAGTCTTACTGTGCCTATCGTCTACTTTGCCTCAGGGACTTGTCACTAGATGGAGACATTAATCTAAAAGACACACACATCTAGACATGAAGCCATTTGCTGTGAAACCGAGAGTATGAATTGTGTTGTCCAGTAATATCCCATTTAGAATAGCAAGCTTTCTCAATCCGACCCAAATCACAAGCACTGATTTTTTTAGTCTATAGCAACATCAGGCATTTGAAGTTGAGTCTTTTGTATCCTCATTAACTGCTTGGCTGTGTGTTCCTTGGCAGGGTACTTAGGTTGTGCCTGTTGCTTAGCAACAGAGGAAACTGCCCCCCTTCTGGAGTACTTGGTGATGTTAAGGTAGTCCAAAGAGGAGCAAAACGGTAAACAGTTCATTTAACTTTTGAAGGCCAAAGCACAGATCAAAGAGGAGAATTCAAGAGGAGTGAATTTTGCACAGTTGTGTATATGTGTGTAAGCTTACACTGTAGTTAGCCTAGACAGAGAGCTTCTCAGCATCTTTTTGCAATTAAATAATGAATGTCTGTTAACATAAGCATCTCAGGTCTTCTTAATTGCTTGTATTTGCCTCTATCATTATGTGTGTAACCAGGAGTGGAGCAATATTAGAATGCAAAGTTGACTAATTCAAATTCAATATGTATTATTAATACATTGTTTTTGTGTCCTTTTGTGTTTTTGCAATTCTGCACACAGCATAAGTGGATTGTTGTCAACTACCGAGAACAGAGTGGCAGAGAAAAGCCAGTTTTCTGATTTCCAGTCTCTTTGCCTGTCTCTGTGTGACTGTCTGCTCTCTCTCTCTCTCTCTCTCTCTCGCTCTCTCTGTCTCTATCTATGAATCTATCTCGCTCTCTCTTTCTCTGCCAGACCTGACAACAGCTGGCTGAGTACCAGTGATACTGACTAATAAATCCTGACAGCTTCTCGCCGGAGCCAATATTAATGCCCCGCTACCTGGCAGGCTAACCTGTGAGAGTGTTTCAATAAAGCAGTATACCCAGGGCTTCTTATTTACCGACCACAGACAAGCAGATTAAAGCCTGGCAGGATTTTTGTCCTCTTTTCGGCATAGCTTTGAGGTTAATTACCAGACCAAGCCTCAGACACACTTGCTTTGCCAGCTGCAACCAAAACAACTGCTGCGTTAGATGGGAGGCTTTTGGACTTGGAGCGGCGTTACAGTTTTTTGTGGGTCTTATGCTGTTCATGGTTTTTGTCAACATAGGTTAAGAAGCGGGTAAATGTGCCCTGATGAAACATTCACCCCCCCTGAAAGCTTCTGTTTGCGTTTCATAAGATCACATTGAGGTCGTGCTTCATCTCATTTTACATTCCTATCACTGTGTGCTGCTGCAGGCCTCCTGGGTTTGCTGTTCCTCTGAGTCTCAGCCATCACACACAGATCTCGAGTTGCTCTGCAGCAGAAAGCCGTGCAGTCTTAGTCCTTCTCTTTTAATTCACCTTCTCTCCACGCGTCATCTTTGTTTTTGTTTTGTGTGTTTTTTTTTTTTGTTTCTTTGCTTCTTTTATCTTGGTTTGGGATTGGATTTCAGAAGTTGGCGATGAGTAGGCAAAGGAGCATCAATTATTTAGAGCAGGGGTTGATGCAAGTTATCACAAGGCTCGACAGTGTGAGTGTTTCACTGGCATTTGCAGCTAAAAATAGACGCATGTTGAAGCATGTGGTGAATGAGAAGTGTTCCTAAACAACAAGGTTAATAACACAACAACGATGACGATTTCACGGCTCTGAACGTATTGTTCATGCAGAATTTTATTCACCGGCCTGCAGCATCTGTAGAAACTCACACTGCAGCTCCTAATTAGTCAAAGCTTCCTCTGCTGCCCAACAATTTCCATTTTTTCAGTAGATTTATATGTTTGTTGTACAGTTGTTCATACTAAGCCCCCTACATTCCAGCCCTCTCGTTTCTAAATTACTTTTCTGTCCAACAAATACTGTGGGAAATGTATTTCCTGTCAGATTTTGTTGGTTTCTGAAATATTACAAATATATTTCAAAATAACATGTACAGTGCTGTGAAAAAGAACTTTTTTTAAAATGTAATTTATTTATATTAGACAGAGATAACCCACAAAACACAAAATGCAGTTTTTAAATGATGATTTATTGAACATTTATTGAAAACCTATTTCACCCATGTGTAAAAGTCATTACCCCGCTAAACCTAATAACTGGTTGGTCTCTTGACAGCAACAACTGCAGTTAAATGTTTGTTGCAGCTTGTGATCAGTCTTTTACATCACCATGGAAGAATTATGGCCACTCTTCTCTGCAGAATAGTTATAATTCGGCCACATTAGATGGTTTTCCATCATGAACTGCCCTTTTAAGGTCTTGCCACAGCATCTCAATTAGATTCAAGTCTATACTTTGACTTGTCCATTCCAAAACCTTAATTTTGTTCTTTTTGAGCCACTTAGAGGTGCTTATGTGCTTTGGGTCATTGTCTTGCCCCATAACCCACCTGTGCTTGACCTTCAGGTCTTGAACTGATGGTTAGATATTCTCCAGGAGGATTTTCTGATAGAGAGCAGAGTAAATGGCTCCATTTATTTTGACAAGTCGTCCAGGTCCTCAAATGTCACACTACCACCACCATGTTTGACTGCTGGTATCATGTTCTTCTTGTGGAATGCAGTATTAGCTTTACACCAGATGTAACAGGATCTGTGTGCTGCTTTTTGAGACCCTTTAGCTACTTCACAATTCCAGGCAGATTCTATTTAAGTGATTTTTACATTCAACAAGTCTGGCAGTAATCATTTGTTGATGTGGCTGCTGTGAAACTGAACCTAATTGCCAAATGATTTTGGTCATTTGGTAGACTGGTAGCAATTGCTTTTTCCCACAGGGCAAGGTGGGGCTGGACAGGATTTTTCCTTCAATAAATGAAATCATCATTTAAAAACTGCATTTCGTGTTTTCATGGGTTGTCTTTGTCTTACATTAAATTTGATGATCGGAAACATTTAAGTGTAACAAATGTGCAATAATGGAAGATATCTGTAGGGGGCTCGATGCTTTTTCTCAACACTGTATTTGTCACTTGTGGAGGAAAAGCTTATTACTGTGATTGTGTCAGTCAAAGCATGACATTTTTCAAAAACTAACCATGTAGTTCTGGAGCATAAACCTAACCAAACAGTGAATGAAAACTGATCACAAACACAACTTTAGTTTGGGAATAGTACTCCCACATAGTTCGTGAACCCCGGGCTCCTGAGTGAAAGCTCTTTGCTGATTTGTACCATCATTATTGGCATAAAACCTTGTAGTTCTCTCCTTCCTCCTCCTCCTGCATTCTCCTTCAATCTAGAAGACTTTTGTGCAACATCTTAGTTGAGGAAGTGCTTTTCTTTTCTTCAAAAAACATAAAGACTGCTTCTAAAGGAACAGGATTTTGTGGGGACAAGGTTGTCCATTCAGTAACATTATGTATCTGTCAATAATATCTGAAATCACCAGTACTTGAAAAAAAACTTGTATGAACTAAACTCTTTATAATAATAAGAAGCAGCAACTACACAAATGAGAAAAAAAAAACTACAAATATGCAGACAAGAGGCAGAATTTACGCACAGGTAAGCTAATGTTTATTTAGTGCTAATGTAGCACAGTTGATGTAGATGTACTGTCAACATTATTTTTGGTCTGATGTCTTTCACGTTGTTTTCAGAAAGAATGAATTGACTCCAGGATTGATGATGGTGCTCCATCTAACACTTTCTCTAGATGTTTGTTACAAAACATTGTTGGATAACTTTATCAACGTTATCCAACCATTCCACATCTGTTAAGCCAAGCCCAGGTAGTAAATAGGCTTTTAGTAAACAAGGATGTGAATCACCTTGTGAAAGACGTTGCTGCTTTGTCACAAAGAGAACAGGTAATGCTCATGGTAGACGAGCTGGACTGAGAGAGAGCAGTTCAGAGTTTGGAAATAATGTTAACGGGATCAACTGAGAAGAGTCCGTCTGTTGTGCCGCTGCAGAACAAATGAATCCCTATTTCACTGACCTCATGGTAGACAAGAAGAACGTGTTACCATGGCAGCTGAACACGAAGATCGAGACATCTGAAGCCTCAAACTGCTTTCAAGATATAAAAATAAAAAATGCCTCAATGAGACAAAAATATCTGCAGCACTAAAATTACACAAAAATTAACACATGAAAGGTTGGAACTGATATCTATGGTGCTCAAATGACCACTGCAGAGCACCCATTTAGACCTTGGAGCATCTATTTTATTATAGAGGTGCTGTTAAAACTGTTTCAATCAGTTTAATGTAGAAATGATTATCAAAAAAATACAATCTGAAGCATAAATAATTTAAAACCTAGTCTGAATCACTGGATCAAGGATGTGGATATCAGCCACCGATTATTTTATTCAGCAATGTTCTTCCTTCTCCTGTCTGTTACCGTTTTCTTCGTGACGGGAAACCTCAACAGCAAACTCAGATGATTTGGATCGTGCAGTAAGGCAGCCCTGGTAGTTTTTTCAGTGGATTATCCATTTAAATCACAGTGCTCATCTCTCTGAATGTAAACGTCCCATCAAAGCAATTCCAGCTGTCATTATTTTGAGGGAACACCAAAGCCGTGCCCTTCACTTGTCCCCGCCTCTGACCACTGTGATTGCTTTATGGAGAACACATCAGTGTCGCTTAGTGCAATCACACAATCATGCACTGTAGAACGGGTGGACAAAGCAATGCTTTTGAAAACCTTGTGTACTTTTTCTGTTCAAATAAATTGTCACTTTAATTGTAAATGTCTCCTTGTAAGTGTAAAAACACACTATTTGAAGTTCTTTATCTGCCTCTTGGGAAATGGTACATAAAGCCAATCCATCCTGTTTTAGCCAGCCTTACTGAAGTTTGACTTCTGCTTCAGTTATTCTGTTCCACAAATCCGTGTTTTCACAAACCCCCTGACATTATTCCAAAAATCTGCTATGTGAACAAGTTCAAAAGACAATCTCACCTGTGCAATATGGAACTGTCAGACTACAATTAGGTTTATCTGCTGATTTCTGAAATGTTGTAAAAATATGAAAATTGCCAGTTTCAGTATGAATACAGTCACTTGTTGATGTATTCAAATTGCTTGTCTTCAAACAAAAAATACATTTAGTTTACTGTCATATAAGATAATCAAATTCTCACAGGTTGAAGAATTAGATATGACATTTTTTTTCCTCTGAAAAATTACTTAAAGGTTTCCTGGGAAATTTTATTTTATTTTGTTCCTAAAGTTCTTGAATTCTGGAGCGTTAACAAATGTCTCTTCATTGTGGTATTTGTTAAATCTTTCTAGTAGTTTTTTGCACTACTCTAAGTAATTCATTTTTCTTAAATGTTCAGCAATGTGCAATATCCAGTACAACAATAAGCTATATCACTATTTCAGAGATTATGTTTGTACTTTTTTGTTTCTATTTTTTAATTTTTTACTGTTTTCTATTTGCACTTGTCCCACTGTACTTGTGTAAAAAACTGTTGATTGTGATTGTTTGAATGCAATGACAAAACTGCGATTAATTTCATTGTACACTGTGCAATGATAGGAAGGCGATGGAGTTATGTGACGATCAGCATACGTTAGTCTTTCTTTCTGCCTGTCTGTCTGTTAGCAGCATTACTCAAAAACGGACTAACAGATTTGGATGAAATTTTCAGGGCATGTCAGAAATGACACAAGGACCAAGTGATTAGATTTTGGCAGTGATGCAGCTTATAGTCTGGAACCATGGATTTGTTAAGGATTTCTGTATAATGGCGGCATCACTGTAACTACATGATTGCGATCCTACTACAAATCCACCATTGTGGACTTATCAGGACTTATCCATCGGAAATGATACGAGGAACAATTGGTTAAATTGTGGGGGTGTTTCCCCACAATTTAATCAGCAGCCTTGGTGGAGTACTGCACTCTCTGAGTGCTTGTCTTGTTTGTTAACAATTAACATCCATATTTACTTAGGAGCAATCTTCTTCTCTATCACCTTAGTTGGTGTATTACCAGTTAATATATGTTCATCATGTGCATGCACTTGCGTAAGATACACATAACATCGAGGCATATAAACAAAAAACATATTTATAAAAAATAATTTAACAAAACTTTTCTGTTGAATGACTAATGAGTTAATCAGCACCTTTAAGGTTTTTGTTTGCAGACCTAGAAAGACTCCCAATGAGACATTTAGAAAGCATCAGCTGCTGACCTGCAGCTGATGCTTTCTCTGCTGACTCCTGGCAAATGAGCATGTACTGATACGCTGTGCACCGTAGATCAGTCGGTTTCTTTTTCTGCGCTTCTCATCAGTGTTTCCCATTTGTAATTGTCATCCAAGGTGTCATTTGTGATGGCGCAGCGAGCATCAGCATAGATTATTGCTGGCTTGGCTTTGATTTGTTTGAGACATTTTGATGGAAGATTACCCATGATTACAGAAAGTGGTATTTGAATGTGAGGAGAGGAAAACAGCCTCTCACGCTGCTGAATTCATCGGCTGTGTTAGTCACTTCCAGTTAGACGTCCACATGTGTAGGCAGATCACACACGCGTATACACACACGGACAAACAAGCTTACCACCACCTTTGTCAGCAGTATTGGCTAACCCCCCTCACCGCATCCCCCGCCCTCATGCTGTGTCCGCTTTAAACCACTGCAGCACGCTCCAAAGCTCTTTGAGGTGCTCAAGTAAATTCCTCTGTTGTCAAAGCTTCGGGCCCCATAAAAATGCCCAGTGTAAAACTGCAGATTGTTTATATGGCACTTAAACATGTGCAGTACAGCCAGTCACCACTAGCCAAGTGCTGCTGGATTCATTTTCTGTTATTTTTGTGCTAGGCAGGCATATTTACCAAGCATGGTCTCTAATGCACATTTAATCTCAAGTCTAGCACTGTGTCTCATACAAATGAGCCACAAATGAATACCCAAACCCCTTTAAAAGTGTGAGATATTTCTTCTGTTTCAAGTAAATGCCACACAGTGAGAGTGTTGAAAGGTTCAGTGAAAAGGTCAAAACGTCATGTTCTGCTCCACCTTTCTTTTATCAAAGTGTCTGTCTGTTCTTAAACAAATAGCAGTCAGAGCTCAGCTTGAAAGGTTTGTACTGACAGCAAGCATGTCTGAGATAAAATGGGTGATGAAGGATTTAACATCAAATGGTTACAAAGTTTTACTTTTCTCCAGTGCCAACATTCATTTTTTTTTACATTGTTGAGCACATTAGGGATGTTTATTTTTCTTTCATGTATTTACGTTTATTTGCTCCAGGGTGGCGCAAACACCTAACTCGTGTGCATCCTATGTGAATGTGTGTGTATTGTTTTTTTTTGTTGTTGTTTTTTTACAGTATATCATTGATGTGTGTGTGGGTGCAGCTGCTGTTTACACTGTAAGTTAAAGCTGCCAGTAGTGCAGAGCAAAAGTCACGTCTTGCATCTCTAATAGCAGCGTGTAGACATGGAGATTAGAAATAGCATGCAGGGTACCAAAAGTCAGTATTGCAAGGATTTTTATGCAGAGACCTCAAGCCTTTGCTGAGATCTCCTTAGCAATTATAACGGAAGGAAGGCCCATGTTTCGTTTTATGTTGCTGCAGCAAGGGCTTGGAGAGCGCCCACTGTCTCCTGGCATGCCGCTCCTCATCAGCGCCGCAATAAATCAATTTTCATCCTCACACACTACCCTCCCCACCTCCTGCTCCCGTTTCTCTCTACTTCTCGACTCCCACTTGGCTGCTTCTCCTCAGCCCTCTTCCGTTCACCACGATGGTGCTCAACTCTGAACAGGGGAAGGCGGAAGCTGAAATCATCTTGACCCTCTTCCACCTCCTTTTCCACTTTCCTTTCTCGACTAAAATGAAGCCGGTGGGTGTTTTCATGAGCGTCCAAAATGTCATTCAGCTTGACCCGAAGCCGAGATGTTTATGTTAACTGTATTAAAATGACTCATGAACAGGCTGCTTGTCATGCTAGAACATGCATGCACTCACCTCACATCCTACAAACGCACAGTGATTTAATCCCAGACGGCAGAACTCTGTGAGCAACATGACACATAATATAAAAACGTAAAGTGCTCTGACATAAAACCAAGTGAGAGCAAGTGTGAGAGTTGTGTCTGTCAAGTGGAGTTCCTGGAGAGAGCAATGAAAAGAGAGAGGAAGTTGCAATCCAGGTCCTTCATTTTAAACGTCAGCTGATCTCCAGCCTCAGGACAGCTGCTGAAGAAGGACCATTGTCAGTGGCCTCTGTGTGTGAATGGCTTTTGGTCAGCTTTGATCCCGTCTCCATATTAACCTCAGGGCACGTCTTGATATTTGAAGCAGACGCACACCAAGGCGCACGTGTTTTCGTGAAGCACTGTGTTCAAAGGCCTTCTGTTTGTCTCAGGAAACAACAGTGAGCATTGTTTATGAGAACGGTGGCCGTGCAGGATCAAAGATTTACTCTATGTAAGGTCTCTTGCCTGAAAAACTGCTGTATTTATGCACATTTAGCTTAACTAACTTGCTAAAGATGTGCTAAATTTATGTACACATTGAGGGAGCACTAATTAGATTTTTTTTTTTTATTAAATAGACTCCTCATTATTACTGCTGATTGTTAGTCTATCCTAGTTGATTAATTAGTTGTTTTGTGTATAATATATCAGTAAATGCTAACATAAGTCTATTACTATTTCTTAGATCTTAAGTAAATGTCTGCAAATACCAGGCCAAAACACAACAATAACAATTTATGATATCATAAAAACAAAAAATAGGCAGCAAATGCTCGCATTTCAAAGGAGAACGTTTGGTCTTTTTTTGTTAAATTATCAAAATGATTAACTGAATGGTCAGTTAGTAATTTTCTGCTGATCAACTAATTGATTAAACTAACCTGAGAGTCTGTTTTTGTTATTATCCCACAGAAATTAATCAGTAAAACATGTCCCTCTAAAACTACTTGCAGATTTATTTTAACAATTGCCCATCATGTTTAAGATGAGAATTTTGTTGCTGTTCCAATTTGTGACATCCAGTTATATGCTAATTTTAATTTCATGAAATTCTCTGCTGTTTTTTTTCTCCTCTGGATGTCAGTCAGTATACCTTTTAGGTAATGACGGAATTCTATGCCTTTGTTGCTCCTAAATTCTCTGGGGATGGTTCTTATTCTTGTAATGGTCCTTGTAGGTATATATTTTTGCTTTTATGTGTCCATAAAACAGGCAAACTAGCAATAAACCATTTGTTTTTTGTTCTCTCCTATGGAATGGAATCACAGCACTCTTCTAGATAAAAAGGAGGCTTTAGCTTTGATATAGAGGCATGCTAGCTCCCTCTTTCACCAGTCCAGCTAATCTGAAGTGAAATACATTTGTCATATAAATCCTTACTCATCTCTATGAATAAGAATTTGGCAGTGTTATTTCTCCAAGCTATTGGCAAGCACGTTCGCTAAACACTGCCCAAGGAGTGTTCACAAATCTTCTTTAACTCAGGTCCCAGCTAGATTGCTGTGCCATTCTCACAGCTGACTGCCAGTCTGACTGCCTTTATATACAACATCTCACTGAGTATGGTTACACTCATCTCCATTGCCTTCTAGGCTTGAACCGTTTACATACAGGCTTTAGAAAGCAACCATTTAACAAAAGTATTTTTTTTGTTGCTTTTTATGACAACAAGAGCACAAGTGCATCAACAAAATAGTCCAGAGTTACTCAACAATAACACATTTAAATACAAATTACTGTAAGAGAATGTGGTGTACATCCATTTGTATAGTTAGAATATCAGTGTATCCCTATGGCCCATTTAGCAAAAGTGCTTAATTGTACACAATAAAAAAATACTTCAGTGCCTTTCTCATATTGAATTCCCTCCACTAATACACAGGATCACTAACCTGACACACCAGATGGTTTGTTACACAGAAGCACCTGAGAAGTCGCCCTTGGAAACTGTTTGGAAAAGGGCAGGCACTTCCAGAAAAAGGTCTTGGCAGGTGGTTGGATCAACCATCTGTCCGTTGCATCCATCACAGGTTAAAACACACCCATAGCTGCCACTAACTCCTCATAAAAGAAATGAGACAGAAATGATTCGTCTGACCAACTACGGTTAAGACTACAACTGTGTAGATTGAGGCCTAGGAAAATTAATTCTTTCGATGATTGTATTCATGATTTCACAGATCCAACAAGAGCACAAATATACTCATAAAATCCAATGTAATGACTCTGCAGCACATGCTTTGGTTAGTGGATAAACAAAGTACTCTTTCCTGCATTAGCACTAGATGTTGGTGATGGACAAAGGTACAAAAATGTCCAAAGTGAAACTAATTCCTAGGTATAGTGGTTTGGATAGTTTAGCAGTCAAACATATTTTTGCAGAAGGCCTAAGCGCACTGCCTTCCTGTGCTTAAATCTTTGTTGTTTCTGCTATTTGTCTGGCTGTTAATAGCATACATAGCTGTTAACTACTGACAGATTTGATTGCAGTGTCATATTTAATGGTGAGTCTGATATGGTGAGATATATGATATGATATAGTGCAAAAATAGTGTGGTAGATAGAATTTCCTTTGTCATAGCTTTCTGCCATGAACCTTGCAATAAACCTGGTCCAATGCTATGTTGGAAGCAGGGGTTGGGTAGTGTCATAAAGGAGATTAATGTTCTAAGCCCTGGTAGGTGGTGAGACCATATCAGACTGCAGTTTAACTTGTATGCCTGTGCGACATATCCAGCTTCTATCTCTGCCACAGGAGGCACTAACATTTTGACAGGAGTTGTTTGTCAGTCCCAACCTAATGAGATTGGATCTGTCCAGTGGTTCACTTCCCTGTCAGAGTAGCACACCGGTAAAGGACTGTAAACGTCTGTCATCTGTTCTTAGATAGTTTTGGAGAGACATTGCTTACAGAGAAAAAGCCTGAAAGAATGGTGCTGCATTTTATAAATGGGAGAAAAAAGATGACCTAGAGTGGTTGTTCCTAGCCTGTGTTTTATTTCCTTGAATATAACAAAAAGGCAAGGGCTGCACAATTAATGGAATATTAATCAAGATTTTCTACAATTAAATGAACATGATCAACTGCAATACCGACATTTAAACTGCACTCATGTAGAACAACATATGTAGATAAAACCATTTATTTTCAACATGGGTAAATCTTATTTTACACTTCAATGCAATCTTTGGTCACTGAGATGTGTGTTATAATTCATTTATTCACTTAATTCAGTGGGTGTGTGGTAAATTGTAGTATCAATGAGAAAATGATAAGCAAGTGAGGTGATATGGGTAAAAAAAAATTTCTCATATTTTGTCTGTAGAAGATGATGATTAAATTTGTATGAAGAAGAATGTTACAGCAGCTATATTTTGTTATATTTTGAAAAAAAAGATTTGTAATAAGCAGAAATGTTGCACAACATGGACATAAAGGCAGTGCCCTGTTTATTTAAATATGAAAATGCAATAAAAATATTTTGCTTCTAAAATCAATTAATAATTTTGATGAATAATGGTGATCTCAATATCGTTGACAATATTTGTGATTAGGACTGCACAGTGCTTGGTGGTTAGCACTGTTGCCTTGCAGCTAGAAGATCCCCAGTTCACATCCTGGCCTGGGATCTTTCTGCATGGAGTTTGCATGTTCTCCCTGGTTTTCTCCGGCTTCCTCCCACAGTCCAAAAACATGCTGAGGTTAATTTGTGATTCTAAATTGTCTGTAGGTGTGAATGTGTTTGTTTGTCTCTCTGTGTAGCCCTGTGATAGACTGGTGACCTGTCCATGGTGTCCCCTGTCTTCACTCTAAAATACTATCATTCCTGGACAGCTGGGTAAGCAAATCGAGCGCACCGTCTCTACAACCTGCAATAATCTGTGTACGGGGCGCCGTTGTTCCAGTTTAACTGGTGATCAGGTTAACTGGCGGGTTTGTGATTTAAAAACACGCGTTTGCACGTTCATTGCAGAACACGGCTTGTCATTCACCAGGTCTTAGCCACTCGTTAATCCGTGCTGAAGATAATAATGCTTTGTCAAAACTGTCCGTGTGAAATCTGGTTCCATAAATAAACATGGCATAGCACTAGCATGAAAAGCTCAAAAAAAAAAAAGTGTTTTCATTAAATATTGACGAAGCCACTAGCCAGAGCATGGACAACATTTTTCATGTGCTTGTTTGTTTTTTTATGATGATGCAGCCAGAGTAACTCAACATCTGGCAAACAGAAAAGTGAACATTGCCTCAACACTTAGGGAAGAAGTAAAAGATGTCAGAAAGAAAGAAGAAATAGATAGCTTACCAGTTCTTGTAGCACAGTAAATGTTTTTTTTAATTGAACTGTAGTTGTCTGTAGTAAACTGTACTTGTTTATTTTCTATTTTCTTATTTATGTCTGATTATTTAAGTTACCAGTTCTTAGAGCACTTTAATGTTTTTTGTTGTTATTATTTGAACTAAAATATAGTTTGTTGTTACAAACTATATTTTTATTTATTTTTATTTTTTGCACTGTAGCTGTTTACATAGTTGTATTTCAGAATAATTAGTGCACATATTGTTAAAAGGTGAATCAATGTCCTTTTTCCCTGTCTTTTTCTGATCAGTTGCTAAATAATATATTTGGACCATGTTGTAGTCAGATGGAATATCTACCACCACCTACTGACCTTTTAGTATTACTATAATCTGCATTCTGAGTTTCTGAATGCAGATATCTTCATTTCTTATTAGTTAGCTAGATTGTACCCCGAACCCCACCCAAAAGCAAAAAAGTTCAGATTTTGGATTATTATCACTTATCACTTTAAGCCCTGCAAGTGTGGCCGCTCCCCTAGAGCCTGCCTTTCCCCCTCCCTCACCTGTAGTGAGTTGTTTCCCCTGGTTAATTGTTTAATTTATAATCTGTGAAATAAAACTTGTTTAACTGAGATCTGCCTGCTACCTGCTCTTTACGCTCTCACCTTGGGTTCACATTTCCCCCCGTACTGTTACACCTAAATCTGTTTGTGCAGTCTACACAGTCCACAAGACTCCTTGTCAAAGTCCTACTCAGAGCACTCTCAACAGAGCACCGCCATACAACGTGTAGTGTGAAAAAAATGCCCCGAACAACTCACACAATGACTATCCAACCTTGCAGTTGATGCACAGGTGGTTAAAATTTCTTTTTCTTTCACAGCATGCGGCTTCTTTCATCAAAAAGCTTGGATAAGCACTCTGTACCTGCCCAGCTCCAACATTGGATTTAACAGCTCCCAAGTGGCCAAAAAAATAAATTTATTGCAGTTTTAAAATGATGGAGTTTGCTGAATGCTTGCATATTTAATTTACAATGTGGGTCCTGTTCTTTTTATTTTACCGATTAGTGTGACACTTGGCCAGAAGACAAGTTAATTAAGTCCCGCAGAAAAACAAGTGATAAACAGTTACAGTTTTACAAAAAATGACAACTGATTTGTGTAACCAAGGTCAAACTCTGTGCCATGATCATATTTAATAGTTCAATATGCATTGTTGTACTTCATACTTGACAGCTATTGCAGAATAACTTTAGTATTGAACAAAGATTCAAGAAAGGAACAATGTAGAGACATCTATAAGCATCTTGGAGAATATTTCTGTTGTTTGTGCCAACACAGCAGGGATCAAATAAGGTTTTTGAGAGTTTAAAGCATACCAGAGCTTTTGTGCTAACTTATAGATGAATCCATTCATAACAATCACAAGTGAATTGCCATTTTACATTTGAAAAGTCTATTTCTTCTCTCTGTAATAAAAAATAAGGATACTCCTATTCCTTAGCCATCTTCAATTTGTGGTCAAACACTTTGATCAAAACAATTGAATTTACAGGAGGCTGCCACAGGGTTCTGAAAAAAAAAGATCACCTACAGTAAATTACACAGAAAAATCACTGAAGATGAGAGAATATAGCAGACTCTTCTAACCACCATCCCCATCCCTCTGCCCCAAGTCCACTTTTCATGCAATTCATTCAAATGCGTTCATTTCACCGAGCTCTGTGATTTGAATAATATTCCAGCAAATTTAAAATGTTCACCAAGTTAGAAATAAATGACCATGTGAGGTGGGTACAAAAGTTTCATACATATGCATGAGTGAGCTATTCCCTATTCATACACTCAACTCCCTCCTCTTTCTCTTTGACAGATACTGAGGTGAAGGATTGCTGCCTGAAAAGCAGAACCAAGGACTCATAGGCCACCTGTGATTACAGACTGGGAAAATACAGGGAAGAATGCAAGACACTCAACTGACTGAAGCAGATCTGGCGGTTTGCTTGGCATTTTCTGTGACATGATACATGTTTTGAGGACAGGGACTGCAAATAAAATCAGCCTTTCCTGAAACTGTGCAATACACAGAAAGAGAAGCTGCTCTGTTGACAAGAATCTCATCAGGGGCAGGTGATAGGATGCAGAGTAGAATGTTCCACAGAGGTAATCAAGTGATGAGCAACTCTCACTGTGCTATGAACCACTTCTGATTGACTACTATGTGTTTGCTCAATGTAGGAAATGAGGTGTCTCATTGATGCTCTGTATGAACTCCCTAGAATGGTGTTAAGAACAGTTTAAAGCCTAGCATGAGGGTGTTTTCACATCTATAGTGGTAGAGTGTTTGGTTTAATATTTATGACATATGAGGTTCAGGTGTTTTAATTATTAATTACAATTACTCCACCAAAGAACGCAGTGGAGTTATGTGTGATGATGTGACGTTTATCTGTCTGTCTCTCATTCCATCTGTGCGCAACATTACTCAAGAACGGATTAACAGATTTGGATGAAATTTTCAGGGAAAGCCAAGATATATTTAAGTGCTGAAATGAAGCTTGTACTTCACAAAGGTGTTTCACCGCTCAGCCACAAGGTCTCTTCAGTTCTGACTGGTGGGGAGTCCTGAGCATTTAATGTGTCGTTGGGTTGCCAGCACCTTACGAGGCTAAAGCAATTCGGCTGGCCTTCATTTTAGCACTTAGATTTATCATGGCCTGGATGAGTGAGAATCTTCACAGAAAGCCTAGACGTGATGATTAATAACACCTGTCTTGTCTGCCGACAGTCAAGTTTGTTTTATCTAATCTGTAAAATTTACATCAGGCAGCATCACTTTTACTAGTCCAGTTAATGGGATGAATTTGCCAGTGACCAATTGCCCCAGAAATACTTGATATACAGCATATGACTCAGACGTGCAATAAGTTTCTGAGATTATCAGTTTATGGTGGCTTACTGAATACAGAGTTTAGTCACAGTGACAAATAGAATAATGTTATATTGCGTGTCTTCACAATCACTAAAAAGAGGATTTTTATTCAAACTAGGTCAAAAATATGGATTTTAAAGTATAAGTGGATGTCCTATGAAAAAGTAAATGTAAAATCACCATGAAACAAACAAATCAACAGTCAACGGTGAAGGCTTTGTTAGTGTAATGCTGAAACAATGTATATCTTAATTTATTTTATATACTTAAATTAATTAATTACTAATAGCTATAGTAATGCAAAGGGTTTCTCGTATAGATTTTTTTAAAAATTATTTTTATGTTTAAAGAGTTTTTAAATTAACCCATTTTGCTAATTGGGATTTCAGTTTCTCAAACATAATAGGTATTTTGGTATATCAAATAGCCAGAAATGTCAAGGAAAATGCATAGACTTCTGTCAAATAAGGTAACAGACTCAGTTTTGCCTATTGTGGTGGATTAAACCTGATTAGTCATAGTCCATATACCAAGAAGACAATGACCCCAAGCATACTTCAAAGCTGTGAGACTACTGGACCAAGAAAAAGGAATCTGGAGCACTGGAACTGATGAGCTGGCCAAGTCGAAGTCCAGACTTGAATCCTATTGAACAGATCTGGGATTTATTGAATTCAAAATAGATGGCACAAAAGTTTCATCCAAAGCAAGTCTCTGGGAACAGATAGAAACTATTTGGAACTCAATAACAAAAGAGACTGTCGAAAAGTCCATAAAAACAATGGCAGCAAGAAAGCAAGCTGGAGGTCATATAAAATATTAAGCTTTTTGGTTAATATATGTGAATAAGGACCATTTAGTTGGCCCAGTTTGTTATTTGCCTAATTAATAACGACACATTTTTTAGTTTGAAACAAAATTTTGACAGACTTCTAATATATTTGTGTTTTCTCATTTTTATGACATGCAGTTTAATCAATTTCTGAAGCGCTGCATATATTTCAGAAAGTACTTGATATATATATATATATATATATATATATATATATACATTTCCAAAAATACCATTTTAAATATAGTTCTATACAGCTTAAATATTCATAGTTTATGATAAAAGTTTTTCAAGAAAATCAAAGATTGTCAAGAAGAAGGCCCCTGATGATTTTACATGGAACTATCCAATGCTTTACTGATTATACAAAAACAGACTGTGATTCAAAGTATGGATTTGTTGCAACCCTAAGTGTCAAGATAAAAGAATGTGTTGAGATTAACCTTTATTCACATCTTGCCCTAATGTCTTTTCATGCTGTGTGTAAACACAATTCAACTGGTTTGTTGCTACACAAATGAACTTGCTTGTGCTTTGCTGGTTGCAAGACAGGCTCTATAATGTCACAAAACACTAAAACAAAGGAACTCTGACTTGGCACTAGCGATGACTTATCAACACACGAAATCAAAAATCTAGACATCAAGAATCCAGCAGCACATGCGTGAATGAGACCATAGCACAAACAGCAGAAAAAATGTGGCCTGAATTAGAGACCTTCAATTCCCATAGCATCCAGCAGTGATCATTAGCTCAACAGAGCGACTGACAGCTCATCCCCAAACGGTGGCAGCTCTCTGATACATCATTTCTGTTGCTGCTTGTTTGTTTGCTTACTCAAGCAGAGGCCTGACATTCTGATAAGAAGCTGACAAAGAGCCCTCAGGGGAAGATGAAAAATAAAAATGGCGTCATACATTTAGACCTTATCTTCAGTGTAAGGGACTGTAAAGTGCAGGAGGGAAGGAAGGGCACTGGTCATGGCGTTATATCTGAGACAGAAATACAGACAGGGAGTAAGAGAGAAAAGAGGAAAAAAGAGAGATAAAAAGCAACAAAAAGGGGGAGTGTGTGAAGCATTTCCATCAGCTTTACAGTGCGGGTAATGGAGAGGAAAAGGAATGTCTGTGTGGCACATGAGCTGGGATGTGATGAAAAAGCAGCATGACATCTGATAAATCCAGCAGGGCCTGACAGTGTTAAGGGAGACATGGGGGTGAGCTCAACTTATTTTGCTGCCTGGCTGTTATGTCTACTTGTTCTAGCTTGTTGTGGGTATAGTGCAAGTAAATTTATACCTCTTAACACTTTGCCAGGGGAGGGAGAAGAGTTGCAGTCTGAAGAAAATGTGTCCTCAGATTTTGCTAACAAGCTAAAGCAAAAATAAGTGCAGCTGATGACCAGTTGTCATCTGTCTGAAATGTCTAATGCAAACATGTGAGTGAAGTGCTGCTTATAAAAAGATAGCAGGTTAGCCTTAGACCAAAATCAACAATGCCTTAATCCACCTCTGAGCACTGTGACATTCTGAACTAGTCTGCTGCCCTCAGCCCCAAGCACATTTGTTTCAAGCACATGAAGGCATTTAGGAAATAAATCAAACAGGAGTCAACAAAGTATTTGAGAGTATTTGTCCCTGTAGATAATACACTTTGACTAAGCTGGGCCTTACAGCGCAAAGTCAATCAACTCTTAAAGTGTTCTGTTTGTTTAACCTGCTACAGCTTCTGAAGGTTCATCTAATGTGTTTTCAAGCCACAAATGAAAAGAGACATTTTCACTTGAGCGCATCACATGCAAACCACCTCAAAGCACACGGTAAAAAGGCAAAGTTCAGTTGTCTGGACCTCTCGTTCCCCCCGGCTGGCAGGGACAGTTGCTTAATGGTCAAAAACATTCCCCCTAGTCTGGACCTCGCTGCCGACTGGACAACCCCGTGTCCCCCGCTACCTCCACCTAAGTGACGCATTTGACACCACACATAGGCCACTAGAAAATTTAACCTTAGCACAGTGATGCAGCTTCACCCCTCCACAAATGTCTGGGAACTCAAAGTTCAAGAGTCTTTAATGTTTTCATATTTATTGCATTTGTGACTGACTATTGGTAGTGCACATTCCATGTTATATACAATATATCTCATTAGTAGGGCATCTCAGTGTCAGTTTGAAACAAAAGGGAATTTGAAACTCATACACTCAAGATTGTAATTACTCTGGTATAGCTTCGTACTAGATTGGATACCGCAAAATGACAATAAATGTCCAAAAATATGAGAGCTGTACAGAATCCATGTCAGATCTAAGTAATGCCATACCTCATTACCTCCTTTCCCATGACATAAGATGTTAACCTATCAACTACTGTAATTATCACTATACCAGACTACAGAACTTAAAGTCCTGTACAATTTTTAAAGCTGACATTTACAGAATTTCCTGAGAACAAATGAAGTGATGAGGTAGACAAAAGAAGAGAAAAACTGTTTCTGAATCAGCACTGTATTTGGATAAGACATAGAGAGGGCACACTGAGACAACTCTGAGGGTAGAAAAATGGTCGTGGTCTAAATTATTGATATCTTTTTAAAGACGATCTAAATTCAACCAAGTTTAGAACACACGAATAGAACCTATAAAAATGACAGATGTTTATAACACTATGTTGTATGTATCAACTCTATTTTAGAATATTATCATTCTCATAAGTTGCTAGGGGATGTCAATATTATTGAAATGTGCTGTTAGATGGTGAGATAGTTCCAGTTCTTATTAGATGACGAACACAAAGAACTGATTTTCCATTAAAACAAACTGATAATTTGTTGCTGATGTTTAAACACTTAATTCACATCAATCCCTAATATTAGACTACAAACGTTTATCTATAATAAAGACCATAAAGATTGTGCTTGATTCGAGATTGAGATGGAGACTTACAGGTCCATGATTTCACCGTCATGGTCCTTCTAGGCCTATTGTAGAATCGCTTTGGTAAAGAACTCAGGCACAACTCCTGGAACTTTTGTATGTTACATGTGTTTTTTATTTTTGGATCAAATGGTTTCAACAACGCTTTGAATGTGTTCACAAATTTCAAGACGGTATGTTGATTGGTCGTTCTAAGGGCTGCAGCATTATGGCCAAAAGCTAATCACAAATACCCATCCATCTGTCATAGTCAACTATTTTAATTTTAATACTCAGAGTTACAGAAGTTCATCGATCCATTATCTATACACCGCTTAATCCTCATTAGGGTCGCAGTACGGAGCCCCTATGGTGACATGGTAAAAAATAATAATAAATCGTGGCCACAATATAGCTATAATGTGCGCACGAAATACTAATTCGTGGCCACGAATTAGGTACAACGTGTGCACGAAATACTAATTTGTGTCCACGAAGTAGGTATAATGTGCGCACGAAATACTACCTAATACTATTAATATCATTCCTGGACAGCTGAGTAAGCAAATCGAGCACACCTCAACTGGGTAAGCAAATCGAGCACACCTCAACTGGGTAAGCAAATCGAGCGCACCTTCTCTAGGGTCTAAGGTGGAGGCATTAGAGGAGCAAAAGCGACAGGATGGACAGGGACAGTGTGATAGAATTTTATTTTAGGCTGGGAATGAGCTACAAAGACATTCTGAAAAGCCTGGCATTGCAAGGGACCATCATTACTGAGAGACATTTAAACAGGATATTGAGAGTAGGGTTGCCTCCCGTCCCTTAAAATACAGAAACGTCCTTTATTTGACAATTAATCGTTGCGTCCCGTATTGAATCAATACGGGACGCAAGTTGTTCCGTATTTTCATAAATGTCCCATACACGTCTGTCACACACTCATCAAAACTGCATAATTAATAAAATAAAACACAGGCAATATTAAGGGCAGCCAATTTCATCTTCGTAGGACCCATGTAGCGAGGACCCGATGCCAGGTCCAGTGGACAGACTTCAGACGTCTCTGTGTGTCCGGTCCTGTCCTGTCCTGTCTCTGGTTGCCAGGTTACAGACGCTGCTGCACCCGCACGTTTAAAAATGTCTACACCTGAAACTCCACCACGTCTAAAGAAGCAAAAACGTTTGCAAATGTACAGACGTGAGTGGGAAGAGTGGAACCCCTGGCAATGGATACAAGGCAAACTGTGTTCTGTGTTGCTCATGGACTGGCTGAAGTAAAGCAGCATCAGGAGACAAACATGGAGGAAATATGGGAACAGAGAGAACCCAACCAGCAGGTCACAGTTTATCATCATCTAATCATCTCCTGAAGTCGATATGGTAAGTGGACATCATGATGAGATCAGCTAGATTTCCTACAGTATATGGCTGTGAATTTACCAGAAGATGCTTATAATAATGCTGATGTGGCCGTACACTCTACACTATTTTAGTGACTCAGTAAATGCCTAAGTTGGTTATTATTTTTTTAATGCTTTTTAGGTTTTAATAAACATTTATTTAATAGCTTATATGTAATCAAACATGGCCTTTGCCTAAAAAGAATAATACTTCATTGCACAAGTAAAAGTATAGTAATTTTTTAAAACTGTCCAAATTATTATAATACGTTGCTGAAAAAACAAAAAACAAACAAAAAAACACATCATAGTAATATGTCAATTAAAAAAGCCTACAGTATAGCATGTTGCCCAACAAACGTCATAGTATAGGATGTCGCTCTAAAAACGTCATAGTATGGCCTTTGGTCCAGAAAATGTCCACAGTATAGCATGTCGTCCAAAAGACATCATAGTATAGCATGTCGCTCAAAAAAGTCATCGTATAGCCTTTGGTCCAAAAAACGTCATAGTATAGCATGTGGCCCAAAAAACGTCATAGTATAGCATGTCGCCCAAAAAAGTCATAGTATTGCAAGTCGCTCTAAAAACGTCATAGTGTAGCATGTTGCCCAAAAAACGTCATAGTATAGCATGTCGCCCAAAAAATGTCATAGTATAGCATGTCATCCAAAAAACACCATCGAATAGCCTTTGCTCTAAAAACATCGTAGGATAGCACATCGCTCTAAAATTGTCATAGTTTAGCACGTCACTCGTAAAACGTGATAGTATAGCATGTCGTCCAAAAAAATTCATAGTATAGCATGTAGCTCTTAAAACGTCATAGTATCGCATGTCGCTCTAAAAACGTCACAGTATAGCCTTTGGTCTAAAAATGTCATAGTATAGCATGTCGCTCTAAAAACGTCATAGTATAACATGTCGCTCTAAAAATGTCATAGTATAGCATGTCGCTCTAAAAAGTCACAGTATAGCATGTCGCTCTAAAAACGTCATAGTATAGCATGTCGTCCAACAAAGGTCATAGTATAGCATGTCACTCTAAAAACGTCACAGTATAGCCTTTGGTCCAAAAAACGTCATAGTATAGCATGTCGCCCAAAAAACGTCATATTATAGCCTTTGGTCTAAAAACGTCATAGTATAGCATGTCGCTCAGAAAACGTCATAGTATCGCATGTCGCTCAAAAAATGTCATAGTATAGCATGTCGCTCTAAAAACATCATAGTATAGCATGTCGCTCTAAAAACGTCACAGTATTGCATGTCACTCAAAAATGTCATCGTATAGCCTTTGGTCCAAAAACATCATACTATAGCATGTCGCCCAAAAAACGTCATAGTATAGCCTTTGGTCCAACAAACGTCATAGTATCGCATGTCGCTCTAAAAACGTCACAGTATAGCCTTTGGTCTAAAAATGTCATAGTATAGCATGTCGCTCTAAAAACGTCATACTATAGCATGTCGCTCTAAAAACGTCATAGTATAGCATGTTGCTCTAAAAACGTCATAGTATAGCATGTCGCCCAAAAAACGTCATAGTATAGCGTGTCGCTAAAAAAAGTCATCATATAGCCTTTGGTCCAACAAACGTCGTAGTATAGCATGTCGTCCAAAAAATGTCATAGTATAGCATGTCACCCAGAAAACGTCATAGTATAGCATGTCGTCCAAAAAACACCATGGAATAGTCTTTGCTGTAAAAACGTCATAGTATAGCATGTCGCTCTAAAATTGTTATAGTTTAGCATGTCACTCTTAAAACGTCATAGTATAGCACGTCGTCCAAAAAACATCATAGTATAGCATGTCACTCTAAAAACGTCACCGTATAGCCTTTGGTCTAAAAATGTCATAGTATAGGATGTCGCTCTAAAAACGTCATAGTATAGCATGTCGCTCTAAAAACGTCATAGTATAGCATGTCCCTCTAAAAACTTCATAGTATAGCATGTCGCTCTAAAAACGTCATAGCATAGCATGTCGCTCTAAAAACGTCATATTCTAGCATGTCGCTCTAAAAACGTCATATTATAGCCTTTGGTCTAAAAACGTCATAGTATAGCATGTCGCTCAGAAAACGTCATAGTATCGCATGTCGCTCTAAAAACGTCACAGTATAGCCTTTGGTCTAAAAATGTCATAGTATAGCATGTCGCTCTAAAAACGTCATAGTATTGCATGTCGCTCTAAAAACGTCATAGTATAGCATGTCGCTCTAAAAACGTCATAGTATAGCATGTCGTCCAACAAACGTCATAGTATAGCATGTCGCTCTAAAAACGTCATAGCATAGCATGTCGTGCAACAAACGTCATAGTATAGCATGTCGCTCTAAAAACGTCATAGTATAGCATGTCGCCCAAAAAACGTCATCGTATAGCATGTCGCCCAAAAAACGTCATAGTATAGCATGATGCTCTTAAAACGTCATAGTATAGCATTTCGCCGAAAAAACATCATAGTATAGCATGTCACCCAAAAAACGCCATCGTATAGCCTTTGGTCCAACAAACGTCATAGTATAGCATGTTCTTAAAACGTCGTAGTATAGCATGTCGTCCAAAAAATGTCATAGTATAGAATGTCGCCCAAAAAACGTCATAGTATAGCATGTCGCCCAAAAAACTTCGTAGTATAGCATGTCGCTCTAAAAACGTCATAGTATAGAATTTCGCTCTCAAAATGTCATAGTATAGCATGTCGCTCTAAAAACGTCATAGTATAGCATGTGGCTCAAAACACGTCATAGTATAGCATGTCATCCAAAAAGCGTCATAGTATAGCATGTCGCTCTAAAAACGTCTTAGTATAGAATGTCGCCCAAAAAACGTCATAGTATAGCATGTCGCTCTAAATACGTCATAGTATGGCATGTCGCTCTAAAAACATCATAGTATAGCATGTCGCTCTTAAAACGTCATAGTATAGCATGTCACTCTAAAAACGTCATCGTATAGCATGTCGCTCTAAAAACATCATAGTATAGCATGTCGCTCTTAAAACGTCATAATATAGCATGTCGTCCAAAGAACATAATAGTGTAGCCTGTCGCTCTTAAAACGTCATAGTATAGCATGTCACTCTAAAAACGTCATCGTATAGCATGTCGCTCTAAAAACTTGATAGTATAGCATGTCGCTCTAAAAACGTGATAGTATAGCATGTCGCTCTAAAAACGTCATAGTATAGGGTGTTGCTCTAAAAACGTCATAGTATAGCATGTCGCTCTAAAAACGTCAACGTATAGCATGTCGTCCAAAAAACGTCATCGTATAGCATGTCGCTCTAAAAACATCATCGTATAGCATGTCGCTCTAAAAACGTCATAGTATAGCATGTCACTCTAAAAACGTCATCGTATGGCATGTCACTCTAAAAACATCATAGTATAGCATGTCACTCTAAAAATGTCATAATATAGCATGTGGCTAAAAAAACATCATAGTTTAGCATGTCGTCCAAAAAATGTCATAGTATAGAATGTCGCCCAAAAAACGTCATAGTATAGCATGTTGCCCAAAAAACGTCATAGCATAGCATGTCGCTCTAAAACCGTCATATTCTAGCATGTCGCCCAAGAAACGTCATAGTACAGCATGTGGCTCAAAAAACGTCGTGGTACAGCATGTCGCTCTAAAAACTTCATAGTATAGCCTTTGGTCCAAAAAACGTCATAGTATAACATGTCGCTCAAAAAACGTCATAGTATAGCATGATGCTCAAAAAACGTCATAGTATAGCAGGTCGATCTAAAAATGTCATTGTATAGCATGTCTTCCAAAAAACGTCATAGTATAGCATGTCACTCTAAAAACGTCATAGTATAGCATGTCGCTCTAAAAATATCATAGTATAGCCTTTGGTCCAAAAAACGTCATAGTATAGCAGGTCGATCTAAAAATGTCATAGTATAGCATGTCGTCCAAAAAATGTCAGAGTATAGCATGTCGCTCTAAAAACGTCATAGTATGGCATGTCGCTCTAAAAACGTCATAGTATAGCATGTCGCTCTAAAAACGTCATAGTATTGCCTTTGGTCCACAAAACGTTGTTTTGTCCCCGCTGTCTGAAGTAGGTGAGGAGCAACACCAAAACAGTCCAAACGCTGGTTTTCAGAGGGTTAGACGAGTATTTATTTGAAAGAGCAAGTTTACAACAACACAACATGTGAGGGGGTTAAAAGCAAATGGGTGTTAGTAAAATAAAAGTAAATAAACAGAACTAAAAGTGAACTTCATGTTGACATTGATGGGCATTCCAACCAGGAACAAATTAAAAGATAATCAATACGAAAAAAAACTCTTCCTGTTCACCTCTTCAAGCCCAAAAACACACCGCATTAGCACCCTAAACTAAAACTACAAATGGGTTTCCTGTTTTCCTTTCTGAACAATTCAAAGGTCCCTCTCTATCTCCCCACACATCCACCAACCACTGGAACACATCTCCAAAGTTCTGCCGGGCCAGCTCAGCTTCCCCTCAGAAGAAGTGCCGCCACCTGCCAGATGAAGGAGCCTTTTGAGAGGCAGCTGGCATCATGATTGGACTGTACTTTGGTCTGTTCCAGTCCAGCTTCAGCTCCAGAGACGGCAGGCGGGACGAGTCAACGGAGGCCGGGTGGACGAAGGCATGCAGCTGAGTACAATCCAGAAAACAACAGAGGAGGAGTGCAGTGGCCCAGAGCCAGAACAAACAGAGTAGCATCGTATGTCTCTTAGAAAACATCATAGTATAGCCTTTGGTATTAAACAACGACAAAATATACATCGTATATTGTACAAATAACAAGTCAAAGGAAAGAGACATACATTGTATAATTGTAGTAATTGTGGGCTGACTGATTTACTGATTATCAGTATTTTATTTTTTACTGATTTACGGTAATAAATACATTTAAAAATGGCGCTACTTTGGCTCTGAACCTTTATCTACCTGTGGTCGCTCTGTCTTCTGGAGTGATTTGATTGGTTATACGTCACGAATAAAACTCCTTTAACTTAACATCTGTAAACAAAACAAAAACGTATCAACAAAGCTTTCTGTTAAAGTTTGTGTTCTTGTAAGTTTAACTCCAAGGTTTTAAATACTTTCATTTACTGATGAATACAAATGAATATCTACTCCAAATGTCTCACTAATAATCATTATCAGCCTTAAAAACCCACAAAACACCCCTCTATACTTAGCCACACTTAGTACAGTCCGGTTCCCCCTTCTATAAATCTGCTTGGAATCGTCCACTTCCTGTTTGTCAAAGTGGCCTTCTACCTGGACAGGTTTTGTTGGAGCTCATGCAACAAACTTTTTGGGTAACTGCACTTTAATATGGATGGATGACACTGAATTAGAGTCTGTTTTCATGAGACTGAGTTAAGATGTGTAGCTGTCATTAAATAGGAAATAATTTCTCAGAATTCACAGAGGAAAGTCTGAAATGTTTGCTAGGTTAGCGTCCCACATGTTCTTTGGCTCAGCTAAAGCTAACTCTCTCCAACTTCTGGATCTCTTGAGTTGCTTGTTGTTAAAATATCTTGCTGTAGGTGCTGAAGCTCAGAAAGTCTGAGATGTTCGTTCAAAATAAGTTCATTCTCAAGTCTTATCTGAACTGTCCTCTTTTGTTTGAACTTTCCCTAAACTTAGGAGTTAATGACAGAGCAGCACATCCAGACTCAGTCTCATTTATGTAGAGATTAAACTTCAGTGTCATTCATTGATGTTAAAGTGCAGTTTTTCAAATGTTTGTTGCACATGCTCCCAACCAAACCAGTCCAGGTGGAAGACGATGGGAAGAGAAAGCTCCAGAGGATGAATATCACACATTTACGTTGGAAATAAATGTCCTTTAATTTGACAAATGATGTTCAAATCTTTGAGTGTTTTGTTGATGTTGGTTTCTAAATGTTTTTTGACACTCGGCCCCAAAGATTAAAACCTTCTACGGCTCACAAGCTGCAACAATTCACACATTATCAACTATCTTTCTGACTAAACTAAGATAAAAAGTGAAAAACAGCCTGATTCCTGCATCATGAATGTAAATCTTTTTGGTTTTTATGACAGTAAACTGAATATATTTGGGTTTGACATTTTATAAACCAAAACAAGAAATGAATTACTGGAGAAAACAATCAACAGATTAATGGTCAAAGAAAATGTGTTTTCCAACATATATGGCTGAATTACTCCAACATTACAAGATACATACAATTTGAATTCAATTTTATTTATATAACGCCAAATACAGGTCAAATTGTCTCAAGACACTTTATTTTTATATTTTTTTGTCATATTTAAAATATGACAAAGTAAGAAATTTAAACCTCTTGACTAATCCAATTTATTATTTGGTTTTTAAGAGACTAATCGACAACTAAAATAACTTTCTCCACTAAAACTAATAAACATGAGGTCAAATAGAAGGAACAGTTTTAAATACTGCAGTCCCACGATGACAAGAATAAAGTTTGTCAACAAAAACTAAATCTGCTGGTGGATTCCATTAAAGTCCTAATAAATGATAATAAAGTGTGATACTAAAGGTTTGTGGCGCTAAAAATCTCAAAGTAAAGATATCAAGTTGAACATCTGGATGGAGGCTGATAAAAGTTGACCTCCCTTCATTTCTCTGGAGCGACTCCATGGATTTTCTGGATGGTGGTTAAAGACCTGCTCTTCTAGTGGTCTTCCTTCTAGTCGCTGTAAAAAGTCACTCCATCCTGGCCGACTTCAACACCTCTTCATGACAACTTGTTCTGCCTCCGACCTGGTGGAAACTCCAGAAACTCGGGAAAACCAGTGGAGACTCGAAGAACTCGTGGAGACTCGAAAAACTCGTCGGGCGGGGGAAGGTGTGGTGGGCGGTGGGG